>NC_142071.1:23612500-23765000 GCF_059756535.1 Pantherophis guttatus | reverse complement strand
TTTCAAAGTTGTGCACTGCAGGCCCTTAGACAAAGTTGGGAGGTTTGTTGGATTGCTTCCAAAGAAAAAGGGAAGGCATAACAGAGGGTCGTATCTGAGCTTGTTGTATCCTCTGCTTTGGATATCCTCGCGGATGGTCCGTTACTGGTGGTTGAATGCCAGTATTTTGTTATTTACAGTGGGATTTATTCCCAGGGAGTGTCCACTTTACCTGTTGTTTTTGCAGGTAGTCCTTGACTTAACGATCACAATTGAATCCTGTTGTTAAGTGAGTTTTGCCCCGTTTTAAGAACCTTTCTTTCTTTCTTTCTTTCTTTCTTTCTTTCTTTCTTTCTTTCTTTCTTTCTTTCTTTCTTTCTATTTTATTTTATTTTATTTTATTTTATTTTATTTTATTTATTTTATTTTATTTATTTTATTTTATTTTATTTTTATACCGCCCTTCTCCTGCGGGACTCAGGGTGGTGCACAGCCGAGATAAAACATAGCATATAAAATTTAAAAACAGTTTTAAAACAATTAAATAATTTCGGCCCAATAATTTAAATTTCTTGCTGCAGTTGTTAAGTGAAGCACTGCGGCAGGGGTGAAATCCCAATTTTTTTACTACCGGTTCTGTGGGCGTGGCTTGGTGGGCGTGGCTTGGTGGCATGGCAAGGGAAGGATACTGCAAAAATCTCCATTCCCACCCCACTCTGGGGTCAGCCAGAGATGGTATTTGCCGGTTCTCCGAACTACTCAAACTTTCCGCTACTGGTTCTGCAGAACCTGTCAGAACCTGCTGGATTTCACCCCTGCACTGCAGTTGTGTTAAGTTAGTAACATGGTGGTTAAGTGAATCTGGGTTTCCCCATTGACTTTGCTTGTCAGAAGGTCGCAAAAGGGGATCACATGACCTTGGGACACAGCAACAGTCATAAATATGAGTCAGTTGCTCCTTCCTTCCTTCCTTCCCTCCCTCCCTCCCTCCCTCCCTCCCTCCCTTCCTCATTTTCCCTCATCTCCTTCCCTCCCTCCCTCCTTCCCTTTCTCTCATTTCCCTCCCTTCTTCCTTCCTCACTATATCTCATCTCCTTCCCTTCTTCCTTCCTCATTTTCTCTCATCTCCCTCCCTCACTTTCTCTCATCTCCCTCCCTTCTTCCTTCCTCACTATCTCTCATTTCCCTCCCTCCCTTCTTCCTTCCTCACTTTCTCTCATTTCCCTCCCTCCCTTCTTCCTTCCTCACTTTCTCTCATCTCCCTCCCTTCTTCCTTCCTCACTATCTCTCATTTCCCTCCCTCCCTTCTTCCTTCCTCACTTTCTCTCATCTCCCTCCCTTCTTCCTTCCTCACTTTCTCTCATCTCCCTCCCTTCTTCCTTCCTCACTATATCTCATCTCCTTCCCCTCTTCCTTCCTCACTTTCTCTCAGATCTCTCTCCCTCCTCACTTTCTCTCCCTCCCTTCTTCCTTCCTCACTTTCTCTCATCTCCCTCCCTTCTTCCTTCCTCACTTTCTCTCATCTCCTTCCCCTCTTCCTTCCTCATTTTCTCTCATCTCCCTCCCTTCTTCCTTCCTCACTTTCTCTCATTTCCCTCCCTCCCTTCTTCCTTCCTCACTTTCTCTCATTTCCCTCCCTCCCTTCTTCCTTCCTCACTTTCTCTCATCTCCCTCCCTTCTTCCTTCCTCACTTTCTCTCATCTCCCTCCCTTCTTCCTTCTTCCTTCCTCACTATCTCTCATTTCCCTCCTTTCTTCCTTCCTCACTATATCTCATCTCCTTCCCCTCTTCCTTCCTCACTTTCTCTCAGATCTCCCTCCCTCCTCACTTTCTCTCATCTCCCTTCCTTCTTCCTTCCTCACTTTCTCTCATCTCCCTCCCTTCTTCCTTCCTCACTTTCTCTCATCTCCCTCCCTTCTTCCTTCCTCACTTTCTCTCATCTCCCTCCCTTCTTCCTTCCTCACTTTCTCTCATCTCCCTCCCTTCCTTCCTTCCTTCCTTCCCACTGTCTGTTAACCACAGTAATATTGCTGTTGCATTATTCTTGCCCATTACACGTCCTTCTAAAAGACTAGGCTTGCCTGTTGGGTATAATTAGCAAAGCACAGGTTGCCAAACTGAATCAGACAAGTCACTCATGTGGTCCAAGATCCTGTCACCAATCATGGCCCTAGCCAACTGCTGCTTCAAAGGAACTGGCATATCCCGAGGACCTTTCTCAAACAAAACAAAACAAAAAGAAAACAAAACAAGCCCAAATCCAAACTAAAAACCTCTCTTCTTAACTACCAGTTCTTAGAGGTCAGTTCTCTGCCCCAAGTCAGAGAATTTCCGTCTCTTCCTTAATGGCCACTGGATAATGCACAGTAACATCACAATAAGCATTGAAGTCTCTTACGAAATGCTTCAGCATGAAGGTCATTCATTGGGCCGGAGGATCTGCTCTTTCCAAAAGAAACCGAGAAGATGCCTCCATTGTTCTGAAGACACTGAAAAATTAGCCTGGACATTTGACAAAGACACACTAGCGGATAAAAACCTAAGATACTTAATTTTTTTTTCCTTTCTGTTTTCTGCAGTGTAATGCTGGTCTTTGCATTTTCACTGTTTCAAAAAATTCAGTATTCTCCTTCTTTTCTCTCTTTGTGCCGAAGACTAGAAATATATATACAGCTGGGATCGTGATCTCTGGGGAAAAGAAACCCAGAGTTCTGCTCCGATATTTATGATTCAACAGATAGACACAAAAATACTCTCACACATACCCAAATAGGGCATTGTTACAATAGGTTCACCCATCAAGCTAGATGATGATGATGATGATGATGATGATGAGTTGCCTGATCAGCAGAGGCTTTTTTTTCTTTTAAAAGCCTTTGACATCCCAGCTGTGCTGTGTGATCATCAGAGGCTTTTTTTTTTTACTTTTAAAAGAGGTTGTAGAAAAAATGCTTTTAAAAGTAAAAAAAAAGCCTCTGATGATTGTGTGGCTCAGCTGGGCATGGGGGGAGGAGGGGCAGGGATTTTTGCTACCCATTCTCTGAACCACCCGCCTCCATCGCTACTGGATCAGGTGATTCGGTCCGAACCAGGAGCATTTCACCCCTGGAATAAATACTTTATTACGGTCATCGACCAGCAATAGACATACAATAAATTAAAAATAATACTGACATTAATCGTGAATAATAACTTCCCTGTTATGAAAATACATGATCTCAAACCGTTAGGGTCACTCCCTAATTTATGTGAGTGGAGAGCCAATAAATATGTGAGTAAGTGTATTTTTCCAATAATTGTTATAGATATTTCCAAAAAATTGGCACCAGTTGACATCTATAATTCTGTAACCAATTTTTTTTCTTGTGGACATTGCAGCAACACAGAATTTTGCCACTGCAGGTGTGATAGCCAGGTTTGAGTTTTGGAGGAGAAAGCCTACATACATGTCATTTGTCCTCCCTGGCAATCTTTCTAGTAAGGGGAAAATATATATTGACCTACATACTCGGTATAACTCACAGTACAATAAAACATGTGAGATATCTTCGACTTGGAGGAGGAGGAGGAGGAGGAGGAGAAGAAGAAGAAGAAGAGGAAGAGGAAGAGGAGGAGGAGAGGAGGAGGAGGAGGAGGAGAAGAAGAGGAAGAGGAAGAGGAGGAGGAGGAGGAGGAGGAGGAAAAGAGGAAGAGGAAGAGGAAGAGGAAGAGGAGGAGGAGGAGGAGGAGGAGAAGAAGATGAAGAAGAAGAAGAAGAGGAGGAGGAAGAGGAAGAGGAAGAGGAGGAGGAGAAGGAAGAGGAAGAGGAGGAGGAGGACAAGGAGGAGAAGAAGAGGAAGAGGAAGAGGAGGAGGAGGAGGAGGACAAGGAGGAGGAGGAGGAGGCATATAATTTCCATCATACATGTAATTAACCATGGGAAGAGCAAGGGTGTGAAAATAGTGAAAAGTGAATTGTGATGTCACAACACCTAACCTATGACTTTCTACTTATGAAAGGTTACAGATTGTGCTCTGACACTATAATGCATAGTCTGTTATTTTGTCATTAATTGATACTACAGTTTGTAGCCAATGCCCATGGCCACGAGCAACTATAAAGCACAATTTCCAAGCACAATGCCTGGATTACCATAACATGTAAAACGTAGACCATAACACGTTTCTATCTAAAACTCTTAAGAGGGTAACTTTTGTAGACAGCGTCTTAAAAGGATTGAGTAAAAGCAAAGCCTGGTCTAGTAGTTAAGGCCAGGAGATTATGAGTTGAATAAACCAGGAGATTATGAGTTCTAGTCCTGAAAGCAGGCTAGGTGACTTTGGGCCAATCACCAGGAGGCAGTGAGTTCTAGCCCCGCCTTAGGTGTGAAAGTCAGCTGACCTTGGACCAATCACACTATCTCAACCCAATCCAGCTTAGATGGTGGTTGTTGGGGGAAAATAACAGGAGTTATTTTATTAGGGAATTATGTTCCCTAATGTCAAACTATTCACTAAGTGTGCATTACTATTAATCTTCTCAACGTTCCTATCGCCCATCTCCTCCCACTTACGACTCCATGACCGTAACTTTATTGCTTCTATCCTTACGATTTAGATTGATTGTTTCCTAGTATGATTTCATTCCTTATTTGAACCCTATGACTATCATTAAGTACCTTATGATTCTTGAGGAATGTATCTTGTCTTTTTATGTACACTGAGAGCAGATGCACCAAAGACAAATTCCTTGTTGTGTCCAATCCCACTTGGCCAATAAAGAATTCTACCTTCTATTCTATCTAATTTGATTGATTGATTTAAAAAAAATAAATAAAGGTAGGATAAAAAAATAAATGCTAGTGGGGAATCGATATGTTGCCGCCTGCTAATTTCTTCGCTTTTTTTTTCCTTTTAAATTCTAAAATCAAAAGTTAACACGCAGGTATGGGCAAGGCGCGTTGGTAGTACAGTGGTCTAAAGCACCCTGTTATTAAAACCAGCTGCCTGCAATTACTGCAGGTTCGAATCTCTCCAAGGCTCAAGGTTGACTCAGCCTTCCATCCTTTCTAAGGTAGGTAAATTGAGGACCCAGTTTGTGGGGGCAATAAGCTGACTTTGTATAAATATACAAAAGGATGAAGGCTATTGCTTAGCGCAGTGTAAGCCGCCCTGAGTCTCCGGAGAAGGGCGGCATATAAATCAATTTTTTTAAAAAAAGGCACTTTTCTACACCAAAACACAGACTTAACATGCCTTCGACGCCAGCTGCCTGTCTCAGAGGTTGCTGAGTTGCAATTCCCAGTAGCCCTACCTAGAACAGCTAACTGCACACAAGGCCAGTATAAATTGGAGGATAAATCAATACATCGTAATTGTAATTCAGCAACATGTACAGTTCCCCTTTCCAAGCAGACGACTGGATTATGCATGCAGGTGCCGAGCAGCGCAGCACATCACTGGGAGAGAGATTCCTTTGGCCAGAAATTCCAGAGAAATGTGACAGCCAACAAAGTTACGGCCGATGTTCCAGATGGAGCCTGAGAGGAGAAGGCAATCTTGTGTATTCCTGGACATCTACCAACATTGCGACTCAACATCTGGAAGAATCAGAAGTCAGGCTGCATTTGGAAACTTTACGACTCAATGAAGAAACGGCAGTTTGGAGGAGGTGAGAGCGAGACATTGAATATCTAGATTAGCTAAGCAGATAGAGGAAAAGGGACGCGGTGGCTCAGTGGCTAAGACGCTGAGCTTGTCGATCGAAAGGTCGGCAGTTCGGCGGTTCGAATCCCTAGTGCTGTGTAAACGGGGTGAGCTCCCGTGACTTGTCCCAGCTTCTGCCAACCTAGCAGTTCGAAAGCACTTAAAAAATGCAAGTAGAAAAAAATAGGGACCACCTTTGGTGGGAGGGTAACAGCATTCTGTGCGTCTTTGGTGTTGAGTCATGCTGGCCACATGACCACGGAGACGTCTTCGGACAGCGCTGGCTCTTTGGGTTTGAAACGGAGATGAGCAATGCCCCCTAGAGTCCGGAACGACTAGCACATATGTGCGAGGGGAACCTTTACTTAGAGGAATTGGCCTTGACGACACACGGAAAGTTATCACAGACAATGAACACACACATATGCACACACAAAATGTTGTCCCAAACAGTGAAAATAAAGGGGGTGGGATTGTGAATGAATTCAAAACAATCTGATTCCTGAAACATTCCTAGGTATTCCTAGACATGTTCTGTTTTTCCCATTTAAGAATGATTCCCTACTATATTTTGTTTTACTCTACTAGATTTTTTAAAAAAATCCTACCTTTATTAGTTTTTATAAATAACTCAAGACAGAGAAACTAGCTAACACTCCTTCATAGTCCTTATTTTCCCCACAACAACAACAACCCTTTTGAGATGGGGTGGGCTGAGAGAGAGTATCTGGCCCAAAGTCACCCAGTTGCCTTTCATACTTCAGGCAGGACTAGAACTCACAGTTTCCTCGTGACTGGCCCAAAGTCACCCACCCAAGTATCATGCCTAAAATGGGACTAGAACTCACAATCTCCTGGTGATTGGCCCAAAGTCACCCAGCTGCCTTTCATACTTCAGGCAGGACTAGAACTCACAGTCTCCTGGTGACTGGTCCAAAGTCACGCACCCAACTGTCATGCCTAAAATGGGACTAGAACTCACAGTCTCCTGGTGATTGTCCAAAAGTCGCCCAGCAGCCTTTCATACTTCAGGCAGGACTAGAACTCACAGTCTCCTGGTGACTGGTCCAAAGTCACGCACCCAACTGTCATGCCTAAAATGGGACTAGAACTCACAGTCTCCTGGTGATTGTCCAAAAGTCGCTCAGCAGCCTTTCATACTTCAGGCAGGACTAGAACTCACAGTCTCCTGGTGACTGGTCCAAAGTCACGCACCCAACTGTCATGCCTAAAATGGGACTAGAACTCACAGTCCTAAACCCAGCTGCCTTTCATGCCTAAGGCGGAACTATAAGTCACTGTCTCCTGGCTTCTAGCTTAGTGCCTTACAAATTAGACCAAACCAAACAAATCTTATATTTCTTGAGGAAATAATGCAGAGCAGACTAACTGCTGGATGTTAAAAAGAAGAACTCCAAAATTATCACACTAGCTGAGCAAGATTCATGTGAATTCCCACTTGAATCAGCGCCCAACCGACAAGCTAAATTCTGCTTTCACAACTCCGGAGTTTCATAGACACAGTACCTCTGCAACAGCCTCATCACAGCATTAAAAGTGACACCGTAAAACAAAAATGAGTTATTAAATATTGCCATCCGGAAGAGCAATAATTTATGATGTAATGATTTCGGGTTATATTTTTCCCCCCCCATTAAATGTTTATAGGGAGACACATGGAGGATGCATAAAAGGCTGAGAGGCAGGTAATATCTGGAGGGGTGTTTTTTTTTTTTTTTTACAATTGCACTGGAGTTTATAAAAATATTTTTAAAAAAACCTTTGTTAGGGTGGGCTTCAAAAATTTTAGCAAGGGGTTCTCTGCCCGGTTGCTGGGTGGGCGTGGCCATGGTGGGCGTGGCCTAATCGGCCTCCTGCATCACGGCAGGGAGGGAGCATGTTTGCCCTCCCCAGGCTCTAGAGGCTTTCCTCAGGTCTCCGGGAGGGTGAAAATGGCCTCCCCAGGCTCCGGAGGCCCTCTGGAGGCCAGAAATGGGCCCATTTCCAGCCTTCCCAAATTTCCGGTAGGCCCATTTTTCACCTTCCCTGAGCTTCCGTGCACGCCCTGCACTTACCTGCATACAAAACGGGCCGTGTGGGGACTTCTGGGAGGGGAGGGGAGGGATGGGGTGGGCAAAGCCAACCAGGATGGGATTTGGGAGTTCTCCGAACTGCACAGAATCTTAGCTAGAGGTTCTCCCGAACCCCAGCAGCCCACCCCTGCCAGCAACCATCTTTCTGGTAGAACTTGAAATGCACAAACTCATACACAGAGTACCACGATCCCAGGAATATCTACCCAGGGGAAAAAAAACGAACAAATCCTGCTAAGTGTAATGGAAGTTATTGCTGGGGTAAGGGCAGGAGGGTTGCAGTTTAAAAAAAGAATCAACCTCTTCCAGGAACGAGCATCCATATTTGAAATATTCAAATGCAAATCTCCAGATGCATCATCAAAAGATAGGGAGAGAGACAAAATGCCAACATGTTTCCATCCAATAATCCCCAAACACATTGGGGGTTCTTTCAAAGTGACTGAATGCATCTTTAATAGCACATCATCGTCTTCTATTGCCATAAATTATCACACATGTTACGGGAGCTGGATGAAGGAGTCAGCTTATTTTTAGAAGACGTGAAAAAAAAAAAAAAACCCAGTTCTTGAATTCATCTTTGAATGGGAGGGAAAGAAGGAAAGTTCCAGCTTTCGGTGTTTGCTAACTGCTAACTATAGACAGAGGAAGGAAGAAAACGGTTATTGCTAATCGTGAATTGTAGTAACGGAGAACAAGTGGGGAGAGGCAAGCAAAAATCATGTCCGACAACTTATTTGAACTTTAGAGTTGTTTTCTGGACAGTTGTTTCTTTGACATTTTCTCTTGGCATTTGAAAGAAAGGGCGAAAGAACAAAACTGATGGCAAGGGAGAGCTGGATTCCTTTTTACCTGGGCACAAGTCATCCAAATATCCTTTTTTTTTTTTTCTTTTCAGAGAAGTTGCTGGCATGCTTTGGACCAGTTCAGGGAAATGGGCAGGCATTAAAAGTTATAAAATCCTTGAAATGCACTTTAATGGCCGAAGGAGCTTTAGAAAAAGAAAATAATGTACATATGTATAACTAAATATCTACCGAGATTCTCAGTCATCCAGAGAGGGCTGTGAAAATATCTACAGACCCCTCACATCCTGGACAGAAATTGTTTCAACTTCTACCCTCAAACCAACACTACAGAATAGGGCACTGCACACCAGAACAACTAGTCACAAGGATATTTTTCCCCCATGCCATCACTCTGCTAAACAACTAATTCCCACAACATTGTCAAACTACCGTATTTTTCGGAGTATAAGACACACCTTTTTTCCCCAAAAAAAGGGGTTGAAAATCTGGGTGCGTCTTATACTACGAATGTAGCCCTGCCCAGCTTCTCAAACGGAGGTTTCAGAGGCTGAAAAAAGCATCAGAAACGAAGCTTCAGAAAAGAAGCTCCCAAACAGAGCTTCAGAGGCTTTTTTTCTGAAGCTCTGTTTCGGAGGCTTTCAGAGGCAGAAAAAAAAGCAAAAAAAAAAAGCAAGGCACAGAACTCACAACCAAGGAACCTGTTGCTAAAATTCACCTCTGGGAACAGCTGATTGGGGGTATTTCGGGAGGCCGATCCACCTGCCAATCAGCTTTTTTCTTATTTTCCTCCCCAAAAACTAAGGTGCATCTTATACTCCAGTGCGTCTTATACTCCAAAAAATAAGGTATTTACTAAGGCTGCATTACTATTATTCTTCTCATCTTTCCTATTACCTATCTCCTTTTCTACTCATGACTATAACTTTGTTGCTTGCATCTTTACAATTTATATTGTTTTATTTCGTTTCCTAATATGATTTATGTTGATTGCTTATTTAGTATCCTATGACTATCATTAAGTGTGGTATCTTATGATTTATGACGAATGTATTTTTAAGATTATTACGATCGTGATTTATCACTTACATCTTTTATGTACACTGAGAGCTTATACACCGGAGACAAATTCCTTGTGTGTTCAATCACACTTGGCCAATAACGAATGAAGAATAAAGAAATATTTTTTCTTTCTTTGTTTTTGCTTGAAGATGTTTCACTTCTCATCCAAGAAGCTTCTTCAGTTCTGAAGAAGAAGAAGTGAACTTCTTCCATTCAGAAGTGAAGAAGCTTCTTGGATGAGAAGCAAAATGTCTTCAAGCAAAAACAAAGAGAGTCCAGTTCTTTTTAAAAAAAAAGCACCTTTGGGCTAACACACGTATGATACGGATTCTTAGAACAATTGTCCCATTTCCTCCATTAGCAGTCTGGATGAACTATTACAAGATAAAAATAGGAGTTAGTTTCCTGTACAGGTGTTGAGCTGGTCTAAACTTTTGCTTAGTTCAGGATTCTATTTTATGTTTTTAACAATGATTTTAAGGTCATGGATTCCCCGATAAGGCAACCCTTCATTTTACAAGTGCCTGCAACTAGAGAATCTTGTTCCAACATCTCCCTCTGGAAACGTCTAAGCCAAGTGTTCATGTCCGAATGTTATCACCTCTTTCGTTATTTGCAGTTTTTTCGGTGAGCAGGTTTGCCATGCAGGCTGGACTAAATCCAGGAGATGAATTGTCCCCTCAGACCTGAGATTGTAGATCTTTCAGCTGGCAAATAGTTTGTATTTTTTTTTAAAATAATTTGATTTATATGCCGCCCTTCTCCGGAGACTCAGGGCGGCTTACAGTGCGTTAAGCAATAGCCTTCATACTTTTGTATATTTTATACAAAGTCAGCTTATTGCCCCCACAAACTGGGTCCTCAATTTACCTACCTTAGAAAGGATGGAAGGCTGAGTCAACCTTGAGCCTGGCAAGATTCGAACTTACTTTAATTGCAGACAGCTGGTGTTAAATTACAGTGCCTTGTCTGCAGAGCTATCCAGGCTCCTTATCCAGTTTTCCTTACCTTTAGGTGGAGTGCATTGTACAGAACTGAGCCATACATAAATAACCAACTTGTCTTACTCTCAGTCCTTCAATTTCAGCAGTGGTGAAATCCAAAATTGTATACTACTGGTTCTGTGGGCGTGGCTTGGTGGGCATGGTGTGGCTTGGTGGGTGTGGCAGGGGAAGGATACTGCAAAATCCCCATTCCCTCCCCACTCCAGGGGAAGGATACTGCAAAATCCCCATTCCCTCCCCACTCCTGGGGGAAGGATATTGCAAAATCTCCATTCCCACCCACTCTGGGGCCACCTAGAGGTGGTATTTGCCGGTTCCCCGAACTGCTCAAAATTTCCGCTACCGGTTCTCCAGAACCCGTCAGAACCTGCTGGATTTCATCCCTGAATTTCTAGCCCATAGTGAACTTGTTCTGACCTAGGCTTTCCAAGAGCATGAAGCTGATTACTTATCCTGACAAAAACCCCTTTTTATTAAGTTCTTCTCATTCACATCCAGCAAAGTCTTTCAAGGGAGAATTTACAGTCACAGACTTTATCTGGCTTGGAGAGCTGCCAGGCCGATATCTTCAAAATTTGGCAAGGAGTCGCAGAGAGTCACGAACCAATTAAGCGAACTAATTGTCTCCTGCAAACTCCGCTCCCCTTTCGCTCCTCTTTTATTCCCTCTGGGAGGGGCCATTCATCGTCCACCTGTGGCCTTACTCCCAAGTCAACCCTTGTTCTTTAATTGTTCCCTTCGTCTGGCAACTCTGTGCATGCGCACACTAGGAACAGGCTCCAGCTGTTCGTCTGCCTCACTGATGTCTGACTCCGAAGGCAGCTGATAACTGTCAGACGGCCCTGGCCCCCTCTCTGCCTCCGACGCAGAGCCCTCATCAGAGTCTTCCCCAGACTCCAGGACTGGCCCCTGTTCCTCCCCAACCTCCTCATTGTACAAATCTGCTGCCAGCTCCGCAGGCTGCTGGCGGACCACAACAGAACTACTGATTTGCATTAGAACTGTGGCGTTCACTTTATAACCGTGGGGTTAAAAAACACCACAAAAAGTTGGTAAAATCAGGTCTGTCACGTGGGTGACCTGCTTTATAACCTGCTTTTATGATTTACAACTATGATGGGCAGGCTCCATTACAAGTCATAAGTCAAAGAGTACCTGTAAGCCATATATTCAGTTCCAGGCCAATAGCTTTTCTGCCATCTCTATGTCAGAGCTATATGTTATTGCAGACACAAAGCTGCTGCTAAAAATATCACCCCTAAGTCAAATCCTCCTCCTCTTTCTGATAACATGGAGTGTCATCAGCACTAAGCTTTATCACTTAACAGCAAGAAATTATATGGAGCAAAAAACAAGGAAGCGGAGAATGGAATGCTATCAGATTATGGAGATAAGCAACCTTACATATTAACAGGAAGCGAGTAGGATTTATTACTAAGATACTATGTGAGAGGGGCACGATGGCTCAGTGGTTAAAGATGCTGAACTTGTCAACTGAAAAGCCGACAGCCCAGGTTCGAGACCCAAGCGCTGCGGGATGGGATGAGCGCCTGTCCTTACCCCAGCTCCTGCCCACCTAGCAGTTCAAAAGCATGCAAATGCGAATAGATAAATAGGTACCAATTTGATGGGAGGGAAACAGCCTTCCGTGCATCTCGGTGGATAGTCATGTTGGCCACATGATGAGGGAAATTGTCTTTGGGCAATGCTGGTTCCCTCAGCCAAGAAACGGAGATAAGCAATGCCCCTTAGAGTCAGACACGACTGGACAGGGAAACCTTTATTTTTACTATGTGAGTTCCAACAGCCATTTTATCTACTAGACAGCTTCACAGCTAACTTTGCCCCCAAATAGCCACCGACCAGCAAGTCTGGGTTTGTAGTACAATTGTCTATGGATCTTCTCAGTTATCCAGGTCATGTTGCCCCAAAGGTGCTTTTTCAAGAGGCAATCGGACTTTATGTTTTTTCCTTTGAAGACATTTTGCTTCTCAAAGAAGCTTCTCCAGCTCTGACTGGATGGTGGGGAATGGAAGGATTTACACTTCTTGCAGACAGTTGGTCATTTATATCTTTTTAGAGAGTCGTTGAGGCCACCTGGAGATTTATCTGTTTCCTCAGGGTCACCTGAATAGTGCAAATAGATGTAGAGCCTTCTTGGAATTGTTGAAAGGACTGTGTTGTAGACTGGAGATAGATGATGCCTCTTGAAAAAGCACCTTTGGGATATTCCAACTGAATGTCAGGAGAAATTTCCTGACAGGAATATCTGTGGAGATTCTCACTCATCCAGGTCATGGTTTTCGAAAACTGGACTTTTTGTTTTGTTTTTTCTTTGAAGACATTTCGCTTCTCATCCAAGATGAGTTTAGCTAGATTCAGCAGTCCATCTGCATTTAAAAGACAAAGGCCACTCTTCTGAAGACAGCAAATCCCACATTTTGTACAGAGAGGACTACTGGTTTGAAAGAGGGGTCAAAAAGGCCATCTGTCTCAAAACTGAACACCCCTCTCTCAACAGAAGGGGTGGGATATGACATCATCTATCTCTTTCAGCAAGTTCCAAGAAGGCTCCACACACATTTGAACTATTCAGGTGGCCATGAGGACACAGATAAACCTTCCAAGTGGCCTCTCTAAAAGGATGCAAATGACCAACTGTCTGCAAGGAGTATAAATCCTTCCGTTCCTCCACCATCCAGTCAGAGCTGAAGAAGCTTTTTTTTTTTTTTTTAAATTTGATTTATATGCCGCCCTTCTCCGGAGACTCAGGGCGGCTTACAATGCACTAAGCAATAGCCTTCATCCTTTTGTATATTTATACAAAGTCAGCTTATTGCCCCCACAAACTGGCTCCTCAATTTACCTACCTTAGAAAGGATGGAAGGCTGAGTCAACCTTGAACCTTGGCGAGATTCGAACCTGCAGTAATTGCAGGCAGCTGGTCTTCATAACAGGGTGCTTTAGACCACTGTACTACCAAGAACAGAAGCGAAATGTCTTAAAAAACAAAACAAAACAAAACAGAAAGTCCAGTTCCCTCTTGAAAAAGCACTTTTGGATAGCACAATTGTATTTCCAGCATCTCAGACTATTTCTTTTAAACATGTACTTCAAAGAAAAAAAAGGGGGGGAGGGATAGAAAACCTTCATAACTCAAGATTTTCCTTATAGGCAAGAAAGTAAAGAAAAAAACAAAACAAAACAGTGTGCCTCCTTTCTCAAATTAATTTCCACCCAGATCTCCCTATGCAGCAAAAACTACAAATAGATTTTACCAATAGCAGCCACTGCCTCCAATCACCAGAAAGGTTACTGTGTCCAGTTGAATTTTCCTTACCCAGCTCAGAAAAGCCCAACTTAATTGATTTGTTTAATATGTCTGCTGCCTGAAATCAAAAGTGTCTAGGTGGCTTACAGAAATGACACATAAAACACAATACCCGTCAATAAAATAATTAATTAGCTAATTAAAATAATAACCCCATTCAATTCTCAATTTAAAAGGAAGCTACAATTTATTGAACATGCTTGTAATTAATCGCCAAAGAACTTCTGGAAGAACTATCTTTTCACACCTACTTCTGGAAAGTGTTCTGCCCCAGCTCCGGATTTCCGAGGATATTGACACACACCAACGGTCCTTACTAAATTTATTAAGTAACAAGAATAAACAAGACCAGCAAAGGTTGGCAACCAGCCCAGAAAACAAGATATGATAAACCAAAATACTCTGATAATAAATAGGAGTTGTTTCTAGCAAGAAACTTACTAACGGCATGTGACTTAAATAGGCTAAAGGAGTGGCCAATTATCCTCAAGCCTTACTCTTGAGGAGACCTCCTCCTCCTGAGTAGCCACTCCTGCCTTTTGGCAACCCTGCGTGCCCGAGCATTGAGGAGAGGCTCCTCTACTTCGCTCTCTCCACTGGAAGGAGCTTCTGGAGGTTCTGAAGGGCCTGGCTGAGTCTCTGCCTCTGGCATCACATCCTCTTCAGCCTCCTTGCTGTCCGACGCGAGCGCCGGCTGTGCAGGCTGGTGGCGTGACACCACACCAGCCTCCTCTTCATCGGGATCAGCCACGATCCGCGCAGGCCGCTGGCGAGCCACAAGAGAAAGCCAAAAGAAGAAGGCCAATCTTCTTTCAGAGAACAAGTGATTACGGACAAAGAGATGGTCCAGATTTGGGTTTGATATGCTGGATGGCAGAATGTTCCGACCGATGTCAGGTAGATTTCATTTTATATTTCCCATAATAGCAATAGCACTTAATCTTATATACATCCCCATTGTGCTTTACAGCACTCTCTGAGTGGTTTACCGAGTCAGCATCTTGTCCCCCAACAATCTGGGTCCTCATTTTACCCTCCTCAGAAGAATGGAAGGCCGAGTCAGCCTTGAGCCCGTCAGGATTGTGACAGGCTGTGGGCAGGATTAGCTTACAATACTGCATTCTAATCACTGTGCAACCACTATTCTCTAATAGCACTTAGACTTATATACCGCTTCACAGTGCTTTACAGCCCTCTCTAAGCGGTTTACAGAGTCAGCATCTTGTCCCCCAACAATCTGGGTCCTCAGTTTACCGACCACGGAAGGATGGAAGGCTGAGTTAACCTTGAGAATTGAACTTCTGGCAGTGGGCAGTGAGTTAGCCTGCAATACTGCATTCTAACCACTGTGTCACCACAGCCCGCCCTTCCTTCTTTCCTTCCTTCCTTCCTTCCTTCCTTCCTTCCTTCCTTCCTTCCTTCCTTCACAATAGCAATAGCACTTAGACTTACATACTGCTTCACAGTGCTTTACAGCTCTCTCTGAGTGGTTTTCAAAGTCACCTTATTGCCCCCAATAATCTGGGTCCTCATTTTACCAATCTCAGAAGGATGGAGGGCTGAATCAACCTTGAGTCGGTGAGAATCGAACTGCCAAACTGCTGGCAACCGGCAAACAGCAGAAGTAGCCTGCAATACTGCATTCTAACCACTGTGCCACCACGGCTCTTATAGTCTAGTCTAGACAATCAAGATAAATAGCTTTCACCTTCCCACACCAACCTTTTGGCTACTTCCAGATAATTGAGGCAACCTCAACTCATAATCTGTTCTTGTTTAATGCCTTTATGGATAAGAAGATAAGCAATCATGGAACTCAGCAGTTATTACATTGATGCTTCTCTTGAGGGAGAATACGTTCCATTCTTGAAGAATCCGAGTTCATCATGAAAGACTATGGCTACTTGCTGTTATCTCAGCTGAAGCAGGTTGTTTCAGTTTTCATCTCCTCAGCCTTTTCTTCCGATTCAAAGCTCCATCCAGAAATGTGCAAATATGCTCGAAAGTTCTAAAGTGCTTGAATTAGCACAACAAAAAAAATCATTTGGAGAATCTCAACAGCTTTTTCCAGAAGTGGGGCTGAGTAACCTCAGAACTGGTTTCCAAACTGGTTTCGAATGAAAGGAAGGAAGGAAGGAAGGAAGGAAGGAAGGAAGGAAGGAAGAGGAGGGAGGGAAGGAAGGGAGGGAGGGAGGGAGGAAGGAAGGAAGGAAGGAAGGAAGGAAGGAAGGAAGGAAGGAAGGAAGGAAAGAAAGATGGAAGGGAGGGAGGAAGTGATGGAGGGAGGGAGGGAGGGAGGGAGGAAGGAAAGAAAGAAAGAAAGAAAGAAAGAAAGAAAGAAAGAAAGAAAGAAAGAAAGAAAGAGGGAGGCAGGGAGGCAGGAGGGAAAGAGCGAAAGTAGGAAGGAAGGAAGGAAGGAAGGAAGGAAAGAAAGAAAGAAAGAAAGAAAGGGAGGGAAGGAAGGAAGGAAAGGAAAGGAGGAAGGGAAGGGAAGGGAAGAAGGAAGGAAGGAAGGAAGGAAGGAAGGAAGGAAGGAAAGAAAGAAAGAAAGAAAGAAAGAAAGAAAGAAAGAAAGAAAGGGAAGGATGGAAGGAAAGGAGGAAGGGAAGGGAAGAAGGAAGGAAGGAAGGAAAGAAAGAAAGAAAGAGAAAGAGGGAGGGAGGGAGGGAGGGAGGGATGAGGGAAAGAAGGAAGGAAGGAAGGAAGGAAGGAAGGAAGGAAGGAAGGAAGGAAGGAAGGAAGGAAGGAAGGGAGAGTCATCATCTTGACTTTGCCCTCAAAGAAGTGTTCTTTGATGCCTGGCACATCCAGAAAGAGGTGTCAGAGTAGCATACCACTGCCAACTCAGCCCATGTCAAATCACCAACCAGATTTTGTACAGGCTGAGTTAACCGCACCATTTCGACCATTCCTCCATCCGACGGACAATCGCCGGAACACAGATAACTCTTCCACCTGCCATGATGAACCCAGCTGCCTGGCACTTAAATCCTGCCTTTTGGCCAGCCAGGGTGACTACAGGGCAACTCTTGTTTAATTAGAGCTCATAAAATTTTTTTCTTCAAATCACATTAGAGGGAGAAGCAAGGGAGGGCACCGCAAAGCTGATTTGCTTTCAGTTAAAAGCCTCAGCAGTTTTCCAAGAGCAGTTTTATGAACAGTACATTAAAAAGAAAAAGGGGGGAAAAAAAAGAAAAAGAAAAAAGAAAATGGATGGCAACATTTTATAGCCTGAACATCTGGAAGCTTTATACCAGCTGAACGGAGAGAAACAATCAGGAAAAGTGGAATGCTGGGACGGAGAATAGATGGGGATGAAATTTAAAAAGTATTAAATTAAAAAACAGAGAACCAGTAAGGTGTAAAGATAAAAGAACTGGGGACGTCCAAATTAAAATCCCCTTTCTACCATGAAGGCCATTGGATGACTTTGAGCCAATCTCTTTGTCTCTCTCTCACTCACACACACACACAAATTTACTATGGATTAAAGTTGTGTAGACAATGATTTTTTTATATATATTTCCTGGAAACATAGGTAGTTCTTCTAAAACACTATCTTAATAGCTTTGTAAAATAACAGGAAATGACTGCACACTTACTGTTAACGGGCACAAGGCTAAAATATTATTTTGGAGTATAGCATTTTTTAAAAATTCTCCCATTTCTGGTTACTCTACATCTCACAATTTAGAGAACCTAGAATAACCACCGTTGCGTTAACGCTGAAATTATGGCATATTTAGTTGATAACACATCCGAATGGCTGTGTTTGTTCTGAGCTAGGCTTCCCCAGCAGCCCGAAGCTGAGTCCTCGTCCCGATAAACCCCTTTTATTTAATGGACAGTGAATTCCTCTCCAGCAAAGTCTTTCCTCTCCCACAGTCTTTCAAGGTAGTTCACAATTACCGACCTTTATCAGGCTTGGAGAGTGGCCAGAACGATATCTTTCAGATGCCTGCAATACTTGGCAAGAATGAAGGAATGAACTAATTGTCTCCTGCAAACTCCCCTCCCCTTTCGCTCCTCTTTTATTGCCTCTGGGAGGGCCCCTTCATTGTCCACCTGTGGCCTTACTCCTGAGTTGACCCTTGTTCTTTAGCTGTTCCCTTCGTCTGGCAACTCTGCACATGCGCACACTGGGAACAGGCTCCAGATGTTTGTCTGCCTCACTGATGTCTGACTCCGAAGGCAGCTGATAACTGGCATCCGGCCCTGGCCCTCTCTCTGCCTCTGATGCAGAGCCCTCATCAGAGCCTTCCCCAGCCAGATCCACTAGCCGCTGGTGGGCCACAACAGTGTTGTGACCTTGGACAATGGAAGGCTGAATAATTTGCTCCTTTAGAATCTTCAGATTTATTCAGTTTTGAATCTGGAAAATACAGGTAGCCCTTAACTTATAGCCACAATTGAGCCCAACATTTCTGTCGTTCAGTGAGACATTTGTTAGGTGAGATTTGTTTACAACGTTTCTTGCCGCAAATGCTAAATCAATCGCTGCAGTTGATAAGTGAGTAACCCGGTGATTCTGGCTTCCGCATTGACTTTGTTTGTGAGACGGTCACAAGAGGGGATTGCATGACCTTGGGACGCAGCAACAGTCATAAGTATGAAGCAGCTGCCAAGCATCTGAGTTTTGATCACACGATCATGGGGACATGGCAAAGGTCGTAACTGTGAAAAAACGGTCATAAGTCACACTTTTCAGTGACATTGTCATTTTGAACGGTCACCAGGGGTGAAATTCACTTACCTTCCCTACTGGTTCACAAATGTGCGCACGCCATTGTCCCCGCATGCGCAGAGCCTTGTGTGCATGCTCAGAGGCTGAAAATAATCGCAAAAAAGGGATGGCATGACATTGCTTAACGCATTGTAAGCCGCCCTGAGTCTCTGGAGAAGGGCGGCATATAAAAATAAATAAAAATAAAAATAAAATCCGCATGGGTGGGTGGGGCTTCACGCAGTCGGCCTTACCGTATTGTGTTATTGTGGCCCGCCAGCGTCCTGCGCGGATCGTGGCTGATCCCGATGAAGAGGAGGCTGGTGTGGTGTCATGCCAGCAGCCTGCACAGCCAGCGCTCACATCGGACAGCGAGGAGGCCGAAGAGGATGTGATGCCAGAGGCAGAGACTCAGCCAGGCCCTTCAGAACCTCCAGAGGCTCCTTCAAGTGGAGAGAGCGAAGTGGAGGAGCCTCTCCTCAATGCTCGGGCATGCAGAGTTGCCAAAAGGCAGGAGTGGCTACTCAGGAGGAGGAGGTCTAGCTTGAGAGTAGGGTTTGAGGATAATTGGCCACTCTCTTAACCTATTTAAGTCGCACACAGCTAGTGCTTTCTTGCTAGAAACAACGTCTCATTACTACGGAGCATCTTGAAGAGCGAGCAACTTCTCATATCTGGTTTTCTGGGCTGGTTGCCAACCTTTGTCGGACTTTGTTCTTAATAACTTTGATAAGGACCTTTGCACGGGAAGCCTGCATTCTTGAAAGGGGTTTATTTGGAATTAAACAGTGTTTGTGAAGCTTGGTGTGTGTCACATTCTCTGGGAATCCGAAGCTGGGGCAGAACATGTGCGATCCGGTAGGAACCAGCTGAATTTCACCCCTGACGGTCACTAAAAGAGCTGTTGTAAGTCGAGAACTACCTGTATACAGTAGCATTAGGATGTATGTACACACACACAAACACAAATCCAATTTTCAATGGTTAGAAGACATCACAGAACAAAAAATTGAGATGAAGCCAGAGTTGTTCTTATTGGGTATTATAAAAGGAAATGTAAGCAAAAGAGCTCAATATATTATGCTTCATATTACAACAGCAGCAAGAATCTTATTTGCCCAGAATTGGAAACAAGAAAACATGCCAACAAATGCAATGATAATAAAAAAAAAGTCCTCGATTGTGCGGAAATGGATAAATTAACCATGGAGCTTAAAGACAGAGAGGAATCAGAGTATTACAAAAATTGGAATATGTGGTATCCATGGCTTGAAACGAGATGTAAAATTGATGCATAATGATGATATAGAAAGTATGTTACATTGAAAATTATATATATTTATAAATATGATAAAACTTGTCAAAGGATAAAAGGAATATGTAAATACATATAGATATACTACATATATGAAGAATAGATTAAATCGATGTTAATGAAGAACAAAAATAAAAGATAGTAAAAGATACTATATTTTTCAAGATGCACATAATGTATAAAATAATAGGCCATAGATTGGAATTATGAAATTTGAATTGTTACCGATAGTTGAAAGCTCTAAAAATGGAAATGTGCTTTTAAAACTAAAAAAAGGTTGAATAAAGACTATTAAAAAGAAAAATCCAATTTTCAAAATGGAAACATGAAACAATGCAAAAACACAAAAACAAAAACCAACATATAACAAATGGAAATAATAGCACTCGTGCCAGGGGTGAAATCTAAAATTTGTGACTACTGGTTCTGTGGGCGTGGCTTGATGGGGGGGTAATGTGACTGGGTGGGCGTGGCCAACTTTTTTTTTTTTTTACTTTTAAAAGCATTTTTTTCTACAAACTTAAGAGGTTGCAGAAAAAAATGCTTTTAGACGCCTCTGATGATCAGGCAAGACAGCTGGGATCACCAGAGGCTTTTAAAGGCATTTTTTTCCCTACAACCCCTTTGGCTGAAGAGGTTGCAGACAAAAATGCTTTTAGAAGCTTCTGACGATCAGGCAAGTCAGCTGGGATCGCCAGAGGCATTTAAAGGCATTTTTTTTCCCTACAACCTCTTCGGCCAAAGGGTTTGCAGAAAAAAATGCTTTGAAAAGCCTCTGACGATCCCAGCTGAGCCGCGCGATCATCAGAGGCTTTTTTAAAAAAACTTTTAAAAGCATTTTTTGGGCGGTTTTAGAAAAAATGCTTTTAAAAGTAAAAAAAACAGCCTCTGATGATCGCTGGGCATGGGGGGGCAGGGATTTTTGCTACCGGTTCTCCAAACCACCTGCCGCAATCGCTACTGGATCGGGCAATCCGGTCCAAACCGGGAGCATTTCACCCCGACGCATGCTGATTTTAGAAAAATGTGAATGAAATCTAGATAATCAAACAAAGATGATCAAGCGGCCTTTTTTTTATTAAAAACGCCGACAAAAGTTTGGGCACACTAAAGAAAAGAAGTCTTGGTAGTACAGTGGTTTAATGCACCCTGTTATTAAGACCAGCTGCCTGCAATTTCTGCAGGTTCGAATCTTGCCAGGCTCAAGGTTGACTCAGCCTTCCATCCTTTCTAAGGTAGGTGAAATGAGGACCCAGTTTGTGGGGGCAATAAGCTGACTTTGTATAAATATACAAAAGGATGAAGGCTATTGCTTAACGCATTGTAAGCCGCCCTGAGTCTCCGGAGAAGGGCGGCATATAAATCAAATTAAAAAAAATAAAAAAATAATTAAAAAAAAGTATTGTGCTCCTTAGCGGGTGTCTGAAAAAGAATCCAGATTTTATTTTATTTTTAGAAATCCTTTCTCCAGAACGGCTGAGTCTGAAACAGGTATTGCAGGTGGTAAAATAAGAAAACCAGGGAAAATAAACTGACCGAATTTATATTTTTCCCTCCGTGGCAAACATTCAGAAAGTAGCCAAAAGGAAAAACTGATGAGGCAAGCTTCGCCCATCCGAAAGGTCAGCTGTAGGAAGACCTGGCAGTTTGCAAAGACAAGGACAAAAGTGTAACTAAAGAGACACACCATGCAATTGACAGAGGTCAGGCCGAAGGCAGAGGACGGCCAATATCAATCACTCAGCAAATACCCTTTTTGTAACTTCTGACCTGGCCAGGCAAAGTGTTAAGCAACGAGGGAGGAGAAACAGTAATGGGAGTAATGAGTACCGTTTAGCCTTGAGGAAGATCTGCGTGAAGTGTTAATACCACTTTATAAGGCCCTGGTGAGGCCACGCTTGGAATACTGCATCCAGTTTTGGTCACCACGATGTAAAAAAAAAAAGATGTTGAGAGTCTAGAAACTAGAGTGCAGAGAAAAGCAACAAAGATGATTAGGGGACTGGAGGCTAAAACATATGAAGAACGGTTGCAGGAACTGGATATGTCTAGTCTGATGAAGAGAAGGACATGGGGAGACATGATAACAGTGTTCCAATATCTCAGGGGCTGCCACAAAGAAGATGGAGTCAAGCTATTCTCCAAAGCACCTGAAGGCAGGACAAGAAGCAATGAGTGGAAACTAATCAAGGAGAGAAACAACCTAGAACTAAGGAGAGATTTCCTGACAGTGAGAACAATTAACCAGTGGAACAACTTGCCTCCAGAAGTTGCGAATGCTCCAACACTGGAAGTTTTAAAGAAGATGTTGGACAATTTGTCTGAAGTGATGTAGAATTTCCTGCCTAAGCAGGGGGTTGGACTAGAAGACCTCCAAGGTCCCTTCCAACTCTATTCTTCTATTCTATTCTATTCTATTCTATTCTATTCTATTCTATTCTATTCTATTCTATTCTATTCTATTCTATTCTATTCTATTCTCTCTCGTGTATTTCATTACTCTCCATGTGTCAGTAGCTGTATGATAAGTTATATAACCACATATAAGTCTGTATGTATTTAGCTGTATTTAAACCACTGTTATTTATCTAAAGGCTCTGTGTGCTGTGTGCTGTGTGCTGTGTTTTGCTCCTGGGTTTATCTCATAATACTGGTCATGCTGCCTAAACTCTGACATCTTTCCTATTACCTATTTCCTTAGATTCCTATGACTATAACGTTGTTTTTTGTATCTTATGATTTATGTTGCTTTTATTAATATCCTATTATGATTTATGTTGATTGCTTATTTAGTATCCTATGATGATCACTGAGTATTGTATGATTTATGATAATTACATTTTATGATTGTGATCATGATTTATCACTTCTTGTTTGTATGTACACTGAGAGCTTATGCACCAGAGACAAATTCCTGATGTGTCCAGTAACACTTGGCCAGTAAAGAATTCTATAAAGATGTAGATATTTTGGGCCTAACAAAGAGAAGGTATAGGAGAGACCTAATAGCATCTTCCAATGCTTGAAGGCTATCCAAGGGAAGAGGATGTTGACTTGTTTTTCAAAACACCAAAGGCCAGGCCAAGAAGCAATGGATGGAAGCTCATCAGAGACAGATCCAACTTGGAAATCAGAAGGAACTTCCTGAGAGTAAGAACAATTAATCAGTGGAACAGCTTGCCTACTGGAATTCTAAGTGCTCCACAGTGATAGGATTCAAATTTTTAAACAACTGGTTCGGTGAGTGCGTGCTTCACACTGAAAATGGAGCAATTAGAAGCTCAACTGCTTACCTTCCAAGTCAGCAATGGTAAGTAGAACAGTGAGGGAGGGGAATCAGCTGTGCTGCGTGATTGAGATGAGCTAGAAAGCAGGAAATAAAGAACAGGATAGGGCGGGGCTGGGGCCAGAGGATCGTTGGAACTACCGGTTCGCCCGAAATGATCCGAGCCACCTAAATACCAGCTCTAGCTCTCCATCACTGGAGGTTTTCAAGAAAAGATTGGACAACCATTTGTCCAGGATGGTATAAGATTTCTTGTCTTCAGCAGGGAGTTGGACTTAGAAGACCTCCAAGGTCCCATCTAGCCCTATGATTCTACAATTCTAATTCTGGGGCCATTACAGGGTGATATGGATTGCTGAGCTTGACAATACCTTTAAAAAGGTAAAGGTTCCCCTCGCACATATGTGCTAGTCATTCCCGACTCTAGGGGGCGGTGCTCATCTCCGTTTCAAAGCCGAAGAGCTGAAGACGTCTCCGTGGTCATGTGGCTGGCATGACTCAACACCAAAGGCACATGGAACACTGTTACCTTCCCAACAAAGGTGGTTCCTATTTTTCTACCTGCATTTTTTACGTGCTTTCGAACTGCTCGGTTGGCAGAAGCTGGGACGAGTCACGGGAGCTCACCCTATTACGCGGCACTATATTAATTCCACCCTCTTCATCCCACCTTCCACCATCATAAGGAGAAGTGGGGGTCCCAGTTGTTCAGCAGTAAAAAAACAAAACAAAACAAAACAAAACAAAACAAAACAAAACAAAACAAAACAAAACAAAACAAAACAAAACAAAAGGCACAGTGTGTTTGTTTCTCTGGGAGTGTAAACGGAAATGGACCTTGGTAGAAAGGACAATGGAGGGAAGACTCCACAAAGCAAAACTGACAGCAGCCGTTGAAAAGATCTCATCTACTTCCCAGGAGAGACAAAGAAGGACAAGACTGATGTGTTGGTAATCCCTGAGACATGGAAAGAAAGAATAACAGCAACAGCAGGTGGTTTCCCCCCCCCCCCCCGAACTGTGTGAAAGCTCCAAACTTCTCCAGAAGCCACCAGGTGATTGTATTGCCCAAGGGTGGGCTTCAAAAATTTTAGCAATTGGTTCTCTGCCCGGTTGCTGGGTGGGCGTGGCCATGGTGGGCGTGGCCTCATCGGCCTCCTGCACCATGGTGTGAGGGGAGTGTTTTTGCCCTCCCCAGGCTCCGGTGGCTTTCCTAGAGCCTCAAGGAGGGCGAAAACGGCCTCCCTAGGCTCCGGAGGCACTCTGTAGGCCCGTTTTTTGCCCTCCCCAAGCCTCTGCATGCATCCTGCAGTTACCTGCATCCAAAACAGACCACGTGGGGACTCCTGGGAGGGGTGGGGCGGGGTGGGTAGGGCCAGCCAGGAGTGGGATTTGGGGGTTCTCCAAACTCCACAGGATCTTTTTTTTTTATAGATATTTTATTGACTTTATATACATATATAAAATATAGCAACAGTTCTATTTAACATCGGATATGCAGTGTTTATACATGAATACATGATATGTACCTGGTGTCACTTATGCTGTTTATTGCTATTTAGTTACCACACCTTTTACTCCTTCTTTGATTTTGTCATTCATCCATTCATACCACCTTCCCCACACAGTATAATAATCTGAATTCTCATCATTATTTATTTCATGGGTTAGTTTACTCATCTCTGCGCACTCCAGTATTTTCCTAATTATAAGTTCTTCTGGTGGCAGGGCTTTGTCTTTCCAGTATTGTGCGCATGCCAGTCTAGCAGCTGTGGTTATATGTATTAATAGGTGAATCTTTTTCTTTCCATACCCCTTCTTTACTATTCCCAGGAGAAATATTTCCGGTGTCAATTCAATATCTTCTCCAATTATTTCTTGTAACCATCTCCGAATCCTACTCCAATATCTTTTCGCTTCGGGGCATGTCCACCACATGTGAAAGAAGGTGCCCTGACCATAGCCACATTTCCAGCAGTTTGGGTGCATGTTGCTAATCTGGCAGGTGCTAGATACCACCTGTGGAGCATTTTGTATTGATTTTCCTTATACGTCACAGCTCTGGTCAATTTGTGGTTTTTATTCCATGCCTCTTCCCATTCATTAAAGTTTAAGTTATGTCCAATATTTCTCTCCCAAACTCAACAGGATCTTAACCCGAACCCCCAGCAGCCCCACCCCTCGTATTGCCTCTGGTTCCTTTGAGTTCTTGCCATAAACATTTGTTATTCTTTTACAACATTCGATCGGAAAACTCCGCATAGAACTTAAAGGAAGAAACCCAAGTTCTATATAGTAAATGTCTTCTTCTCTATAACCTTGGGAGTACTTTTTTTTTCTAATTTCTAATTATCTAGATCTCATGTTAAGATGCAACTACTTGCAAACTGAATTGAAGTATCTTTTGGCTGCTCCTTTCAGCAATTTAAGGAGAAGAGCTATTCTACAAAGAATGGCCTGAGATGCTTGAAACAAAATTGCCCTTTTACATTTGAATACGAGTGGAGAGTATGCCTGAACATCAGTCACAAAGGGAGTACAGACTGTACAGTCTTCTGTTCTTCGTTCCTAGCTCTTCCAGATTTTGACGATATACCCTCCATCTTCAAGCCCTATCTTCAAGACAAGTAATTTAAATTATTTCCTCAGTAAAAACCTTCATCAAGATATCTCTAGATTAGGTAAGGAACTTGATTCATCCTAATGATTATAAATACAAAATTGCTACTCAACTGATTTAGATACACAGTAGTGGCCCAAATTGTGGAAATCTTTTGGGAAAAGTGTAAGTTTTTTCTAAAACTAACTAATAACACCACTTTTTTGCGGGGAGTAGTACAGGGGTGAAATCCAGCAGGTTCTGAAGAACCGGTAGCAGAAATTTTGAGTAGTTCGGAGAACCCGCAAATACCACCTCTGGCTCGCCCCAGAGTGGGGAGGCGATTTTTTTTTTTAATTTGATTTATATGCCGCCCTTCTCCGGAGACTCAGGGCGGCTTACAATGCGTTAAGCAATAGCCTTCATGCTTTTGTATATTTATACAAAGTCAGCTTATTGCCCCCACAAACTGGGTCCTCATTTCACCTATCTTAGAGTGGATGGAAGGCTGAGTCAACCTTGAGCCTTGGAGAGATTCGAACCAGCAGTAATTTAGCAGACAGCTGTGTTAATAACAGGGTGCTTAGACCACTGTACTATCAAGGCTCTGCAAAGGATTTTGCAGTATCCTTTCCCTGGAGTGGGGTGGGAATGGAGATTTTGCAGTATCCTTCCCCTGCCACGCCCACCAAGCTACACCCACAGAACCGGTAGTAAAAAAAAATGGATTTCACCACTGGAGTAGTACCATAAAATTACATATCAATGGAAAGGTAATTTAATCAAGAATGTAATGCAATAACTTTTAGGAAGGATTTGCTATTAAAAAAGCAGTTACAGTATAAAGAAGGAAAGTGAAACATGTAGAAAAAACGAGATATACAAAAATGATCACCATAGAAAAAACGAGATATACAAAAATTATCACCACGTTAGTTGGGTAACCTTTAGCATGAATGATGGCCTTACAACGTCTTCCCATGGAGTTCAGTCTTTGAGTTCTGCAGCTGTTATCATGTGAAACTAAGATTGAATGATTGCTTCTGTTAACTGGGTTTTATTGCTGAGTCTCTTCTGACTAACAAGTTTTTTTAGTCGGCTCCATAGATTTTCAGTTGGGTTGAGGTCTGGGCTATTCCCAGGCCAGGATTAGGATTATCTTAAAATTCCAGAAAAAAAAGTGGTGTTATTAGCCATCAAACCTCAAAAATACACTTTCCCCAAAAGGTTTCCACAATTTTGGCCACTACTGTATATATATATATATATAAAAAATAATACAGAGGACATACATTTTGCCTTGTACGCACTTCACTTCAACTTTGAAAAACTTGTAAAACCCCTCACTCTTCAAGGTCAGACTGAGCAACCTGACTCACTTGGGGCTCTTAAAATAAATTTCTGCCACCAAATTTCCTGAAAGGTTTTCTGCTTTCATCAGCAGAAAACAACCCGAGTCTCCTTCTCAGTTGCTTTGAGGAAACCTCTGTAGAAAAGGACTCCAGGTACCTAGAGGCACAAGAGCTTGTTCCAGCTTTGCAGCTCTGATTTCAGTTCCTATAAATCACAGTCAAGTCCTCACTCTCCCAAATGAAAAGCCTGAAGAGCACCATCCTGGTATTATTGTGAGAAGTTTTTTTTAAAAAAGGTTGAGCAATGGATTCGGGCTACCATCTTTTGCATTTTTTTCTTTCTTTCAACGAACCACTACAAACCATAGGATTCATATCTGGGTAAGCATTCATCTACTTGTGCTCCACAAGAGCAAGTAAATGGATCTTACTGGTCAGTCCAGTGGGACCTAAAAGGTAACGGTAAAGGTTCCCCTCGTACGTATGTGCTAGTCGTTCCCGACTCTAGGGGGCGGTACTCATCTCCGTTTCAAAGCTGAAGAGACAGCGCTGTCCGAAGACGTTTCCGTGGTCATGTGGCCGGCATGACTCAACGTCAAAGGCGCACGAAACGCTGTTACCTTCCCACCAAAGGTGGCCCCTATTTTTTCTACTTGCATTTTTTTAAGTCCTTTCAAACTGCTAGGTTGGCAGAAGCTGGGACAAGTCACGGGAGCTCACCCCCATTACGTGGCACTAGGAATTTGAACCGCTGAACCGCCAACCTTTCAATCAACAAGCTCAGTGTCTTAGCCACTGAGCCACCAGATCCCGGTGACCTAGTACTAGGTACCGGGAGCTACTACTGAGTAAACATCCCTAGAGTTACAATGCAGAAAAGTATTCCTGCTTCTTAAGGACATCTTGCATTATTTCTTCTGATTCTTCTGTTTTGGGCATCTTGTAATATTAAGGTGTATGCCTTTCCCCGCAGGTTGCTTTCTTCCCTGTAGATTATTTTTGTTTAATATAAATAAATAAATAAATAAATAAATAAATAAATAAATAAATAAATAAATAAATAATTTCATTTCTATACCGCCCTTCTCCCGAAGGACTCAGGGCGGCGTACAGCCGATTAAAAACACAAAGACAAACATCAGTTAAAAAATAATTAAAATTATTACATAATTTTGGATTTAAAAATAAATAAATAAATAAATAAATAATTTTATTTCTATACCGCCCTTCTCCCGAAGGACTCAGGGCAGTGTAAAGCTGATTAAAAACACAAAGACAAACAACAGTTAAAAAATAATTAAAATTATTACATAATTTCGGCTCAGATTTAAAACCCCAAAATTTAAAACCCAATTTAAAAATCATTACATTGATAGCCCGGCTTGGCGGAACAGCAGGGTCTTGAGGGCACAGCGAAATACACGGAGGTCGGAGATCTTACGCATTTCCAGGGGCAGTTCATTCCACAGGGCAGGGGCTCCCACAGAGAAGGCCCTCGCCCTGGGCGTCACCAGCCAACATAACATATCACAAAAATGGTGGCCGGGTTTTGGAAATATGCCACTATATTTAAATTTGAATGATGAATCAATGCATCTGCAAATGGCGGAGGATTAATCTTTCCTTGAGAGGTCCTTGGTGGTCTCTGAGCTTAGTTGTTTTCTTGCAAACATGTCATTACCCAAACTAAGTAACACCATGAGGACTAGCAGTGATGATATTACCCGGTGATGATATTACGTCTGCAAGAAAACAACCAAGCTCAGAGACCACCAAGGACCTTTCATGAGCCATGGTGTAAACTGCTTAGACAGGGCTGTCAAGCACTGTGAAGCGATATATAAGTCTAAGTGCTATTGCTATCTTGCTGTCTTCCTTCCTTCCTTCCTTCCTTCCTTCCTTCCTTTCTTTCTTTCTTTCTTTCTTTCTTTCTTTCTTTCTTTCTTTCTTTCTTCCTTCCTTCCTTCCTTCCTTCCTTCCTTCCTTTTCCTTCCCTCCCTCCCTCCCTCTGTCACCTTCCTTCCTTCCTTCCTTCCTTCCTTCCTTCCTTCCTTCCTTCCTTCCTTCCTTCCTTTCTTCCAACTCTGCCTACAGCCTGGAGTTCAATCCTGATGGGACTCAAGGTTGACTCAGCCTTCCCTCCTTCCGAGGTGGGTAAAATGAGGACCCAGATTGTTGAGGACAATAGGCTGACTCTGTAAACCGCTTAGAGAGGGCTGTAAAGCACTGCAAAGCAGTATATAAGTCTAAGTGCTATTGCTATTTCAAGCCTGAGCTAATTATATTCTCCTTTAATGTTATTTTTTTCTTTAATAGGTGCATATCCTTTATTTTGCATATTGGGTAACAATGAGGTAAAAAAAAGTTGCATATAGGCCACAGAAAAAAGAAGGAAGGGGATTTATTTACAAGTATACAATTTGGAATCTGTGTGTATCTGTAATCTATTTGTTCACCATGCAATGCCATAACGTGTTTGGTCTGGTTTGGGCATAATGCGATATGTGGGTAGAACCAACTGTAGCTTAGTTGAAAAGCCAGTTAAACAAATCACAGTCTAGTGTAACATATGACCCTCCCACTGTTACGAAGCAAAACATTGGCTTAAAATGTATTTTGCAACTGGACGATTTCCAAAAATGCAATTTCGTTTTAGAACCCTTCCCGGAAGATCTTGGTGTTCCCTCTTCCATGAAATCAGTCAAAAAAAAAAAAAAGATAACTTGAGAAACAGAAGAAGACGAAGAAGAAGAGGAAGAAGCCTTGGGCTGATCCAGGGCCCCCGATCAAATCAATCTAATTTAGCGCTGGGTCCCGTTTATCTGGAAGTATTGGGGATTGAGCTCTCTTTCCCTGCTCTCAGTCCTTCCAAAGACCCATAAACATCTCCATTGCAAAGCGATTGTATGACAGAGGGAGCAATCACGTGGCTGGACATTTTACAGGCTAATTTCCCCGTTAATTTACTGATGCAGTAATAATTGCTATTGCGGCAGTATCCAATTCTAAACTCAGACAAAAACCCGAATGTCCACGGATCAGGAAGGAAACAGCCAACCCTGCGAGCTTGGTTGGCTGTTCTCCAAGACCAGCCAATGTTCTGCTCACCATCTGGACAGCAGATGCGTCTGCTTTTCGCTCCAGCGGAATCAATGCAAAGACGTGGCCTGATGCAAAGGCAGCCTTGATTAGCGCACATCATAGAGCGCCCGGCTTCACCTGTGGACTCATCCCTCGCCTCTTCCCTTTTGTTTGCTTCTCGCTTACAATCTATTTAGTCATCTATTAAAACTTTTGCCGGCTGCCAATGCAAGGGAGGCTTTCTTGGTTGGAAAAGCAGCAGCGGTAGCAGCAAGACGGCCTGCTTGGGATAGAAAAGGGAGGCTGGGACGTTCCTTCTGGATGGCTCAGGAAGCCTGGATAGCTCTGCAGACAAAGGCACTGTAATTTAACCCCAGCTATCTGCAATTAAAGTAAGTTCGAATCTCGCCAGGCTCAAGGTTGACTCAGCCTTCCATCCTTTCTAAGGTAGGTAAATTGAGGACCCAGTTTGTGGGGGCAATAAGCTGACTTTGTATAAATATACAAAAGTATGAAGGCTATTGCTTAACGCACTGTAAGCCGCCCTTAGTCTCCGGAGAAGGGCGGCATATAAATCAAATTAAAAACAAAAAATTCTGGATGAGATGAAGTTTTCAGGGAAGGCTTCGTGAAAAAGCAAGCCCAACCTTTGAGTGGAGAACCTTCAAAGTTGGGGATACCGTCAGGAACAGATTTGAGCTCTCTGTTGGTTTTATATTGAACCGGGGTGGCACAGTGGTTAGAATGCAGTACTGCAGGCTACTTCTGCTGACTGCCGGCTGCCAGCAGTTCAAGTCTCACCGGCTCAAGGTGGACTCAGCCTTTCATCCTTCCGAGGTCGGTAAAATGAGGATCCAGATTGTTGGGGGCAATGGGTTGACTCTGTAAACTGCTTAGAGAGGGTTGCAAAGCACTGTAAAGTGGAATATAAGTCTAAGTGCTATTGCTATCGTCTTTTCCTTTCCTTTCCTTCCTTCCTCCCTCCTTCCCTCCCTCCCTCCCTGTGGTTAGAATGCAGTATTGCAGGCTAATTCTGCCAATTGCCAGGAGTTTGATTCTGACCGGCTCAAGGTTGACTCAGCCTTCCATCCTTCCGAGGTGGGTAAAATGAGGACCCAGATTGTTTGGGGGCAATAGGCTGACTCTGTAAACTGCTTAGAGAGGGCTGCAAAGCACTGTGAAGCAATATATAAGTCTAAGTGCTATTGATAAGTCCTAAAGAAGGAAGGGAGAAAGTGGAAAGGAAGGAAGGAAGGGAGGGAGGGAGGGAGGGAGGGACAGGGTGGTGCAGTGGTTAGATTGCAATACTGCAGGCTACTTCTGCTGACTGACTGGTGACTGCAATTTGGCAGTTCGAATCTCACCAGGCTCGAGGTTGACTCAGCCTTTCATCCTTCTGAGGTGGGTAAAATATGGATCCAGATTGTTTGGGGGACAATAGGCTGTCTCTGTAAACCACTTAGAGAGGGCTTTGAAGCACTGTGAAGCGGTATATAAGTCTAAGTGCTATTGCTATAATCTCCATCAAGCTTATGTGGTGCTATCATTGAGCCCAGGGTGCAGGAGTAAAATACCTCTTTTATATTCTTGTGGGTTCCACCATGCTGGCCCTTCTATAATTTTCTTGGAAAACCTCTGCATGGTTATTTGGCAGGATGTGAATCCAGTAATGCTGGACAACCTAGGACGTTTCAGAATTGGGGTCTCTGGGGTATAAATGGTCTGTAAATTATCCATTTATTCATTAACATGCACCAGAGCACCAGTTTGCCACAGGACAGTTCAGTTCCTGACACTTTCTCTCCAGATTTCGATGAGACATCTTATCCATTAAAACTGAACATGGGATTTTCAACACATAGGGAAGGACGCTACATTTATGCTATCATCTTTGGTGGGTTTGCAGTTTTCTGCCATCACCCTCAGTTATCTCCTCCATGTAGATAGAATATGCACAGTGTATTCTCTAGAGAAAAATTTCTAGAGTAAAATTTCATTGGCCAACTCTGAAGAATTAATTTGTTTATCAGCTAATCTCTTGGGTATTAAATGGAATGGATCCCAAGAACAGAAATTAATAGATTATAATACATTTATAATCCTCTAGCTTCTAAAATCTTGTTCCTTGTTCTCAGGACTTCTCACCAGCCTTCCCTCCCCCCTCAAGCTGGAATGTTAATTTTCCTCCTTTGGTTTGGACTTCATAGACATTTCTATTTCCTCCATGGGTTGCCTCTTTCATTTATTTGATTTTTTAAAAAAATCCCACTTTTATTATTGTTTACAAATAAACCAAAGTGGGGGACATACCTAATATTCCCTCCTTCTCCTATTTGCCCCACAACCACCACCTGTGGAGGTGAGTTGGGATGAGAGAGAACAACTGGCCCCAAATCACCCAATCGGCTTTCATGCCTAAGGCAGGAAGCTAGAACTCACAGTCTCCTGGTGATTGGCCCATAGTCACCCATCTGGCTTTGGTGCCTAAGATTGGACTAGAACTCACAATGTCCTGATGATTGACTCAAAGTCACCTAGTTAGCTTTTATGCTTAAAGTAGGAGTAGAACTCTCCATCTCCTGGCGATAGGCCCCAAGTTACCCAGATAACTTTCAGATCTAAGATGGGAGTAGAACTCTTGTCTTCTGGTGATTGGGCCAAAGTCACCCAGCTACCATTCATGTCTAAGGCAGGACTCGAATTCACAGTCTCCTGATGATTTGCTCAAAGTCACCCAGCTGGCTTTTATGCTTAAGGTGGGACTAGAACTCAGAGTCTCCTAGTTTCTAGGCCCAACCCTTTAGCCAGCATACCAACTGGTTAACTGAATTCTTTCAAAAACTGGTAACTCTTCAGTCACAGAGACACCCCAAGTGTTTCAACAGAGAAAGTCCAAGCCAATGTCTTCGTCACCCCTTTGCATTCAAACTCATTTGCCAAGTATCTCTTTTGCCTGCCCCATCGCTGATACTTTTGGCCATCAGCGAACCGAGTCACCTTCACATATACATTGAAGCTGAACCCCTTGCCGTGGCAATTCTTCCCTCTTAACCACTAGACCAATCATTTCACATCCATTCCATTCTCTCAATTAAAATTCTCACAAAAGTTCATAAGAAAAGAAAGGAGCATGCATTCAAATACCAAGTCAGATCTCTTGTGTCTCCAAATGACTTGTGTCTCCCAGAGACATTATTTGGGGGGTGGGTCCCTAAGGGTATACAGTATGAAAGTCAGGAGCCCCTTTTCACCCTTGTTTCTTGGGACATGTTTGTCATGCTTCTAAGCAAAGGAAGTTCTATTAGGCTTACATTACAGCCACTCTGTGGTATCTTCCTCCACCATAAATTCGTCTTAGTCTCTTGGAAATCTATCTAAGCAAATCACAGCGTGAGTTCCTGAACGTCATAAATGAGTTTTGTTCTCGTCAAAGATGTATTTTCTTTGTCTCACTGGAATCTGTTGTCAGTCAGTTTCAGTGTGGGTGCCAGACTCTTGGCATCACAGGAAAGACAGAAGAAAAGGGGAGGGGGAACCCTTCTGTTTTCTGCACAGTAGGCATAATACTCTAAACCTGTTATTGTGCCCCCTGTCTTTATCCCATTATTTTCTCTAAAATAATAATAAGGAAAAAAAAAAACCCAGCCACAATTTATAACAAAGCAAAGATGAGACGGTGGATTCAGACAGGCACAAATCCTAATTATTTCAGTCCAGGAGTCCATTTTCCACACATCTTTGAAAAATAACCCCGGAGCATTTATCTGGGTGAAATGTCCAAAAATGGACCGCTCCAATCATCACAGAGCACCCATAAATATCATCCGTATAAACAGAGCTCTGGGTTTTGATTGAAATTGCCTCAGAAACAGAATGGAATTCCACTCGGTTGCCATCTACCAGAAGGTTGACACCATTCCCCAAAGAAGAAGTAAGAAAAGAGAGAGAGAAGAGAAAGAGAGACAGAGACAGTGACAGAGAGAGACAGAGACAGAGAAAAGAGAAAGAGAGAAAGAGAAAGAGAGAAAAGAGAGACACAGAGAGAGAGAAAAAAGAGAGACAGAGACAAAGACAGAGAGAGAGAGAGAGAAAAGAGAAAGAGAGAAAGAGAAAGAGAGAAGAGAAACACACAGAGAGAGAAAAAAAGAGAGACAGAGACAAAGACAGAGAGAGAGAGAGAGAGAGAAAAGAGAAAGAAAGAAAGAGAAGGAGAGAGAGACAGAGACAGAGAAAAGAGAAAGAGAGAAAAGAGAGACACAGAGAGAGAGAGAAAAAAAGAGAGACAGAGACAAAGACAGAGAGAGAGAAAAAAAAGAGAAAGAGAGAAAGAGAAAGAGAGAAAAGAGAGAGACACAGAGAGAGAGAGAGAGAGAGAAAAGAGAGACAGAGACAAAGACAGAGAGAGAGAGAGAGAAAAGAGAAAGAGAGAAAGAGAAGGAGAGAGAGACAGAGAGACAGAGAAAAGAGAAAGAGAGAAAGAGAAAGAGAGAAAAGAGAGACACACAGAGAGAGAGAAAAAAAAGAGAGACAGAGACAAAGACAGAGAGAGAGAGAGAAAAAAGAGAAAGAGAGAAAGAAAAAGAGAGAAAAGAGAGAGACACATAGAGAGAGAGAGAAAAAAAGAGAGACAGAGACAGAGACAGAGAAAAGAGAAAGAGAGAAAGAGAAAGAGAGAAAAGAGAGAGACAGAGAGAGAGAGAGAGAGAGAAAAGAGAGACAAAGACAAAGACAGACAGAGAGAGAGAGAGAGAGAGAGAGAGAAAAGAGAAAGAGAGAAAGAGAAGGAGAGAGAGACAGAGAAAAGAAAAAGAGAGAGAGGCAGACGCAGAGAGAGAGAGATTGAGATTGAAGGAGCATTACAATTGTTATGGTGAAAAGAACCCCAGGAGAGTTTTTTTCCCATTAATTCACATGGGGGTGCCTCCACAATTGCTTCCCATAAAGAAGCTAACAACTAGACTGCCTTCCTGCTGTCAGTCCTGCTTGCTGTGGAGATTCATACCCATACTTTTGACAGCTGGCAAATTGCCCAGCAGGGCATCCACAACTCCTTTCCCCTGTAACTGTGTCTTCTTCCATCCCATAAACATTTTTTTGTCTTCCTCCATTCAATCGTGACTGGACAAATCCCTGACATTTTCTTAGCAAGATTTGCCATTTCCTCCTTCCTAAGGGCTGAGAGAGAGTGACTGGCCCAAAGTCACACAGCTAGCTTTCATGCCTAAAGCAGGACTAGAACTCACAGTCTCCTGGAAATTGGCCCAAAGTCACCCAGCTGGCTTTCATGCCTAAAGCAGGACTAGAACTCACAGTCTCCTGGAAATTGGCCCAAAGTCACCCAGCTGGCTTTCATGCCTAAAGCGGGACTAGAACTCACAGTCTCCTGGAAATTGGCCCAAAGTCACACAGCTGCCTTTCATGCCTAAAGCGGGACTAGAACTCACAGTCTCCTGGAAATTGGCCCAAAGTCACCCAGCTGGCTTTCATGCCTAAAGCGGGACTAGAACTCACAGTCTCCTGGAGATTGGCCCAAAGTCACCCAGCTGGCTTTCATGCCTAAAGCGGGACTAGAACTCACAGTCTCCTGGAGATTGGCCCAAAGTCACCCAGCTGGCTTTCATGCCTAAAGCGGGACTAGAACTCACAGTCTCCTGGAAATTGGCCCAAAGTCACCCAGCTGGCTTTCATGCCTAAAGCGGGACTAGAACTCACAGTCTCCTGGAAATTGGCCCAAAGTCACACAGCTGGCTTTCATGCCTAAAGCAGGACTAGAACTCACAGTCTCCTGGAGATTGGCCCAAAGTTACCCAGCTGGCTTTCATGCCTAAAGCAGGACTAGAACTCACAGTCTCCTGGAAATTGGCCCAAAGTCACCCAGCTGGCTTTCATGCCTAAAGCAGGACTAGAACTCACAGTCTCCTGGAGATTGGCCCAAAGTCACCCAGCTGGCTTTCATGCCTAAAGCAGGACTAGAACTCACAGTCTCCTGGAGATTGGCCCAAAGTCACCCAGCTGGCTTTCATGCCTAAAGCAGGACTAGAACTCACAGTCTCCTGGAGATTGGCCCAAAGTCACCCAGCTGGCTTTCATGCCTAAAGCAGGACTAGAACTCACAGTCTCCTGGAGATTGGCCCAAAGTCACCCAGCTGGCTTTCATGCCTAAAGCAGGACTAGAACTCACAGTCTCCTGGAGATTGGCCCAAAGTCACCCAGCTGGCTTTCATGCCTAAAGCAGGACTAGAACTCACAGTCTCCTGGAGATTGGCCCAAAGTCACCCAGCTGGCTTTCATGCCTAAAGCAGGACTAGAACTCACAGTCTCCTGGAGATTGGCCCAAAGTCACACAGCTGGCTTTCATGCCTAAAGCAAGACTAGAACTCATAGTCTCCTGATTTATATCCTGGTGTCTTCACCATTGTACCAAATGGCTCTCTCAATGAACATTAACAGGCTGCAAACTCCATTCTTAAGCTCGACTCTGCATGCCCCTTAGCTCCAATTTCTTTTTCTTTCCCAGAAAAAAAATGTATGCATTTTTAAAATCCAGGTAAAATCCTGCATAGCTCTCCTTCTTCCTGTCATTAAATATCCAGCCTCATCTCAGCAACAGGCTACATATTAAGTGGTTTACCAACACGCTTGTGCTTATCCTTAACATTTGCTTTTAAATTCCTCTCTGGGATCACACAATAGATTATGGTTTGATTACTTAAGGATTAGTGTGCTATGAGAATGCAGATCTTGTGTATTCAACTATGTTTGTAATACTGAATTAAGACCTTCCTTCCTTCCTTCCTTCCTTCCTTCCTTCCTTCCTTCCTTCCTTCCTTCCTTCCTTCCTTCCTTCTGCCTCTAACATTCCTTAAGCCATTATTAAATATTAGAAACCACAGGGACAACACCTTGTGCTTTTAATTCATCTTCCAAATACATCATGAGCCTGGACTGGGAATTTTAGGGTAAATTTAATTGACCTTTACAATTGCGTCAAGCAGATTGGCTTAAACATTATTAAAGTGAGGAACGCTGCAAGGAAGGTTATTAGAAAATCTAAGACTGATATTTTCCAATGGACAATCTATGGAAAACAGGACAAAAACAGATAAGGAAAGAGGGAGGAAAATAAGAGGAAGATAGCAATAGCACTTAGACTTATATACCACTTCAAGGTGCTTTACAGCCCTCTCTAAGCAGTTTACAGAGTCAGCCTATTGCCCCCAAACAATCTGAGTCCTCATTTTACCAACCTTGGAAGGCTGACTCAATCCTGAGCCTGGTGAGATTCGAACTGCCAAATTACAGGCAGCTGGCAGTCAGCAGAAGTAGCCTGAAGTACTGCACTCTAATCACTACACCACTGTGGATTGTTCCGACCATCGCGTGGCACAGCTGATTGTCACAGCTGATTGTTGGAACCTTTTCCTTTACTTTTTTAAAGCATTTTTTTACTACCTATTGCCTGAACCGGTAATAAAAAAAATGCTAAAAAAAAGTTGAAAAAAAGCTCAGACAATCAGTTGTGCCACGCGATTGTCCAAATTTTTTTGTTTACTTTTTAAACCATTTTTTTTACTTCCAGTTCCAGCAAACCAGTAATATTTTCACTACCGGTTCAGGCAAACTGCCCCGAACTGGTAGTATTTCACCCCTGGATTGGTACCTGCAGAATACTGTTCTGTCCCCATCCCACACGCACACACACCAACAGATGTCCAAGAGTTAAAAACCAAACCAGCCGACAAAATCCTTTTCCTTATGATAACGGAACTTGGCAGCAACCTAGTCGCTGCCTGCCAAGAGTTTATTACTCACAAAGCGATAAACTTTCTCCGCTTCTGGTACATCAAAGTAAAATGTTCAATAATTACAGAGTAACTTAAGTCCAAATATAATCCAGCAAAGTCTATAGCAAAAGTCTGGCAATGCAGAATGGTGTGGAAGCTTTCAGCTTTATTCGTCACAAGGTTTGACTGGCCACCACGCTCCCTTTTATACCCTGTGGGGTGTGGTCCAGTGACTCAGCCTAATCTCTGGCACGCCTTTTCTTCTGTTGCGCGTGCTTATCTCTGCGACGCTGGCGTGGATCCAGCCAAGACTCATTACCCTCATAACTGTCCACCTGTGGCTGTGTGGACGTGCTTGGCCCCGGCCCTATCTCTTGCCCTTCGGCGGACACCGAAGGCATTGCCAAAGAGGAGGGTCCTGGAGAGGAAGGCCTTGCCAACTCCTCTCCTTCACTCTCGGAGTCCTCTCCTGCCGATGACACAGGCCCAGGTAACGGAGCCACAACACTTACTTCTTCTCGAAAGTATTCCACCAAGGATATCCCCCCCACCCCAGAAAGGTTTAATTCAAGAGAGCATGCCCTCCCCACTTCTTCGAATCTTATTGCTGTTTCCCTTGACTCCTCCAAATATCTCGGCCTTTTCTCCCAAGATACCGAGAGAGACAAAAATAGAACCAAGTAGAACAAAATTCTAAAAAAAAAAAAAAAAGTATTTCAAAGAAGAAATAAGTGCAAATGTTTCTGTCGAAAGCGAGCTTGGCATTATGCATGCGTGCTCAGATCTTTGGCGTTAGGTGTGAATGGGATAAAAGCAAACAGAACTAATTTGGGCAGAGCGGGTGGGTGAAAGAAAGAGGGAAGAGTTAATGAACAATTTTTAGCCTTGTTAGATAGTCATTTTTCATAGATCATCTGCTCGTCCCCTGCTTGTTTGAAACGCTCAAGGTTTCAGGCTTCAAAGCACACAATGACTGCCTTTTGCAAAGAGCTCATGGATCCACGGGGAGCCACATCAGCAACTTATAACAAACTATGCGGAGAAGGTTCCCGTGGGACAAGGGCTCCTTCTGTCAGCCTCTACCTCTGCAGGAAGGACGTGGCATCTGCCAACTGCAACTCAAAGGCATTGGGTAGCGGAACAGGACATCCGATAAAGAGAATGAAGATGAGGATCTGGATACGGCTTCTTCTTTGGTGGTATTCATTAGAGAAGCCACGAGGTCAACCTTGCTTTCATTGACCTCATCACATTCCTTTCCGAGTTGTTCCATAGTCAAATGTCCAACTTTCAATTTCAAGCACCTTGGGGGAGGAGGCCCAAAGGCCTAAAGTGGCAGTAACCCTGCTGACTCTTCATCAGACTTAAAGGGCTGGTCAGCTTTAAATCATCAGTACTGTTCTGTCCCCCTTCCCCACACAGGCAAACACACAGCCAGGCATGCCTGCCAAGATTTTATTAAGCAATCAGACTAGAAACCCTTGCAGATAAGAGTTTTGGCAGTAAACTGCGAAATGCCTGCCAAGTCAGTTTTCACTCACAGTCAGCAAGAGAGAGTTTCTCCTCAGTCCGGTTCAGCAGCAAAAAGTAATCCCCGAAGCCAGAATTGGCCAAGGTCCAATCCAAATATGCACAAGCCAGATTTCAGGTAACGCGATGTGACTCTAAGGTTTTTAACTTTGACCGTCACAAAGCCTGAATAGCAATCACATCCACTTTTATTCCTTGTGGGGTGTGGCTCAGTGACTCAACTCAATCTCTGGCCCTCCCACGCCTCTTTCGTTGCTGCGCACGCTTCTCCCTCCGACACTGCCTGGGATCAAGCCAGGATTCATCATCCTCACTTCCTATCTGTTGTTGTTCCAATATGCTTTCCTCCTGGCATATCCCAGGCTGTTCCTCTTGGCCTTCGGATGGAACCTGAGGCATTGCCAGAGAGGAGGGTCCTGGAGAGGGAGGCCTTATCAGTTCCTCCCCGTCACCTTCTGAGTCCTCTTCCTCTGTTAGGACAGGCTCGGGAGTCGGGGTCACAACAAGTACTGACACCCTGACACCTTTGTCAATTAGTCCAAAGGTCTTGCTTTCCAAACTTGTTTTTTTTAAAAAAATTGATTTATATGCCGCCCTTCTCCGGAGACTCAGGGTGGCTTACAATGCGTTAAGCAATAGCCTTCATACTTTTTGTATATTTATACAAAGTCAGCTTATTGCCCCCACAATCTGGGTCCTCAATTTACCTACCTTAGAAAGGATGGAAGGCTGAGTCAACCTTGAGCCTGGGGAGATTCGAACTTACTTTAATTGCAGACAGCTGGTGTTAAATTACAGTGCCTTGTCTGCAGAGCTATCCAGGCTCTGTTCTTCTCCTGTCCATCCTAAGGCACTTAGGATGAAGGCAAGTAGGGTATCCGTGAAGAAAACGATATGTTCTCTGGAAGTAGATTTTTTTAAAAAAAATAAAAGATAGACCTTGCTTTGAGAATAAAAAAACTTTCATGTCCTTGAAAGTACTTATGCCATTAAATGAGGAAAATATATCAGCCATCTGAAAGCTGTGGTGGAGAGGGGGAAGGGAGGGGAAAGAGTTTGATGAACAGAAAGAAGTCTGATTCACATTCTCGTTGCAAAGAATTTGTCTTCTAATCAAAGGAAAAAAGAAAACCAGGTGTCTTCGTTGGCATTCCGAAGAATGCCACCTTCACTTTTCCTGAAAGGCAAATGGCATCAGGATGATAATGGGGAATATTTCCCTTACCAAAATACAAGGCTGTCTTGTTATTTGTGCAGGTTATACCTCAGCCTAATGACTATGCGATTCCATTCAAAGTGCTGATTGCCACTTTTAATGTCCTTCGTGGCTTAAGACCCGGATTTCTCACAATTGGTTCTGCCCATAGAAGAAGAATTTATATTCTCTAAGTGGCTATTGCTTCATAATCTTCATTTAAGAGACTACTGTTACGAAAACTTGAATACAGCTCGTCTGCCTGGAATCCGCACTGTATATCGGACATTAATACAATTGAGCGGGTCCAGAGGTATTTCACGAGAAGAGTACTCCACTCCTCTACTCACAGTAGAATCCCTTATGCCACCAGGCTTGAAATTTTGGGCTTGGACAATCTGGAATTGCACCACCTGCGGTATGAACTAAGCACAGTACACAAAATTATCTGCTACAATGTCCTCCTACCTGTCAATGACTTCTTCAGCTTCAACCTCAACAATACATGGGTAAACAATAGATACAAACTCAAGGTAAACTGCTCTGAACTCGATTGCAGAAAATACAATTTCAGCAACAGAGTGGTCAATGCCTGGAATGCTACCCAACTCCATTGTTACAGCCTCAAACCCCCACAGCTTCAACCTGAAACTGTCTACCGTGGAGCTCATCCCATTCCTAAGAGGTCCGTAAAGGGGGCGTGCATAAGGCATGCCTTCTGTCCCTGTCCTACTGTCCCCATTTATTTGTATTCATTTCTTACGTTCATATCCATGTTTATATTTATATCTGCTACCTTGTACCAGTTTGACAAACTAATAAATACAAAAATACAAATACCATGTCCAGGGTTCATAGAGATGGGCGTTTTTAACTGTTCCTTTGAAAATGTTTTGAAAGGGAAAAAAAAAAAAAAACCAAGAAAATCCAGTTGCCTTTTGAAAAAAAAGACACGTTTGGGCAGTGGTGAAATTTATTTTTTTTTTTTACTACCGGTTCTGTGGGTGTGGCTTAGTGGGCGTGGTGTGGCTTGGTGGGCGTGGCAGGGGAAGGATGCTACAAAATCTCCATTCCCTACCCACTCCTGGGGGAAGAATATTGCAAAATCTCCATTCCCATCCCACTCCTGGGGGAAGGATATTGCAAAAAAAATTTCCGCTACCGGTTCTCCAGAACCTGTGAGAACCTGCTGGATTTCACCCCTGCCTTTGGGACAATGGAAGTATATATAATGCCTATCCTCCTTTTGAATTGAAAAAAATTCAATTGACACATACAGTTCTATTATTGAACTCCTAGTAGAAAAGAGACCATGTGTCAAAACCCCAAAAGATATACAGCGTTACTTTTAAACAGTTTCCTCTATTGTTCTTCACCTATAGACAGAATCTTGCCAAACTAAAGCAGGTACTTGCATCAGGAAATATATACTCTGGGTGTTCAATATGCAAGTAGGAGTGAATATGCAAGAATCAGCCTTCACTCATTGGTTCATTTCCTCCGGCGGGAAAATGAACATGGCTGACAGGCTGGACAGCTCCAGGTAAAAGGAGCTGCAGCCTCAGGCAGTTCTCAGTTCGTAGACATTTTGTTGTTGTTCCCTGTTGCCTGCAGTAAACGGTTGTTTTACTTCACTACGATCGTCCTGCCTCTCTTTTCATGTCCGGACTTAACACTGAGAACTTCTGGGGAGGAGTGATCTTAACCCTCTTCCCCCCCAACCAAAGAATTTAAACTTTGCCATCTCTTATTCCTCTGGAATGCAGCTCCAGACTGAGAATCCAGATTGCTACTTTAGCAAGATAAAAAAAAAGAGTCTGCAAAAGAAGGAATCGAGGAATTTTCAATAATCTGTCAGGGTTCCAAGTAATGATTCCATAGAAAGCAGAACTCCGAGGCAGAACAAGTTCCTCAAAGAACAATTTTATTGGCGAGATCATATTGGCACAAGCTGGTGAAAACCGACTCTGAAAGTCCCCATGGTTTTCACCTGATTAAAAAGTGAAAGTTCCCCCATTTCCCCAAACAATCAGTCACATTGTCCAATCAAGGTGTTGACTGGTTGCCTGGATACGGTGCTCCTCCTCCTTCCAGCCACCTGTTAGAATGTCCTTGGTTCCCACAGGAAACTATTTTGTTTTGGCTACAAACCCCCCATCAAACTAGAGCCTTGGTAGTACAGTGGTCTAAGGCACCCTGTTATTAAGCTGGTTATTAAGACCAGCTGCCTGCAATTACTGCAGGTTCGAATCTCGCCAAGGCTCAAGGTTGACTCAACCTTCCATCCTTTCTAAGGTAGGTAAATTGAGGACCCAGTTTGTGGGGGCAATAAGCTGACTTTGTATAAATATACAAAAGGATGAAGGCTATTGCTGAGCACATTGTAAGCTGCCCTGAGTCTCCGGAGAAGGGCGGCATATAAATCAAATTTAAAAAAAACTATGCCCCCCCCCTCATCCTTTCTTCACACTGTGGCAACCCTGAAGCCTCTAAAATGGCCCCAATCAGGTTCCCTTCAGAGTTGACACAAACATCATAAAGCTTAGATTCACGATTGATTAGTTAACTTTTAAGGTTTACATTTAGTTGTAGGCTTGTGCAAATTCCTTTCAATTTAGTAGCAGGCTTGACTCAAACAGTCAGTCTGTACATTGAGTAGATCTGATTTGAATAATCAGTTCAATTGACAAAGAAATGATCTAGACACCCGCATCAATATGAAGCAAATTATTTCACTTCGGCTGATTCAACCTGAACCAGCATAGGTGCTAAAAACACATAGGCACGTGAGCAAAAGACATCCAGATTGACCCAAATGTAATTAAGTAAATTCAGAGGTATCCAATTCAGCCTGGCAATTCAAATTGAATAATTTCTTCAATCTGAAAACTGAATTCCATTTAGAAATGTAATCCAATCGCCTTCTAAACAGATCTTTAAACTAAATATCCACACAGAAATATTCTTTTCTTTCTTTTATGTACACTGAGAGCATAGGCACCAAGACAAATTCCTTGTGTGTCCAATCACACTTGGCCAATAAAGAATTCTATTCTATTCTATTCTATTCTATTCTATTCTATTCTATTCTATTCTATTCTATTCTATTCTACCCTACCCTACCCTACCCTACCCTACCCTACCCTACCCTACCCTACTCTATTCTATTCTATTCTATTCTATTCTATTCTATTCTATTCTATTCTTCATTCCAATATCTATTCTATTCTATTCTATTCTATTCTATTCTATTCTATTCTATTCTATTCTATTCTATTCTTCATTCCAATATCCATTCTATTCTGTTCTGTTCTGTTCTGTTCTGTTCTGTTCTGTTCTGTTCTATTCTATTCTTCATTCCAATATCCATTCTATTCTGTTCTGTTCTGTTCTGTTCTGTTCTGTTCTATTCTATTCTATTCTATTCTATTCTATTCTATTCTATTCTATTCTATTCTATTCTATTCTATTCTATTCTATTCTATTCTATTCTATTCTTCATTCCAATATCCATTCTACTCTATTCTATTCTTCATTCCAATATCTATTCTATTCTATTCTATTCTATTCTATTCTATTCTATTCTATTCTATTCTATTCTATTCTGCTATTCTGAATCCTGTTTTCAGTACTAAAAACAAAGGATGGAAGTTGCAGGCAATTCTATGCCACATTTTTCTTCTGTATTTTTAGAATTTTTTGAAGCAGTATTTTCACACTCAACCTGAACCAACATTCTCATCTCTAACCTAGCTGAAATAATAGAGCTAAGACTCTACTTCCTGACCTACAGACCACTTGTGTGTGTGTCTAAGATGAAAAAAAAAAAATATATCCTGTCAGTCCTTTATCAGCCATACTGAGTTGAATGTGGGGGCCAGAACTTGCCACAGCTTTGTGTCCGCATGTCAAACCTTTCTTGACTAATACTAAAACATGAAATCTAATCCAGCACCTTCACCACTAAAGCACAATGTTTTTTTAAAAAAAATCTGTATTTCTAAAGGAATACAGAATGAAAGAACATGTTGCATTGGTAAGGAGAAAGAGAAGGAGAAGGAGAAAGAGAAGGAGGAGGAGGAGGAGGAAAAAGAGAAGGAGGAGAAGGAGAAGGAGAAGGAAGAAAAGAAATTAAAGAATATATCAACAGAATTTTAAACTAGGTAACACTAGCAGAACTCAGGTAAAGCCTTAAACTCTATTAATAATATGGATTCATAATAAAAGTATAACACAGTCAGGGGAAACAGAGTTGTCTGAATCTCCCATTGACAAGCAAGTTATACCTAGGCTGAAACACTGGGCACTGCAAAGGTGTTGGATGACATACAGCCAAATCAGAATATGACCTTTGAACCACTTGAGGAAAATGTTTCCTTGATATCAAACCCCAATTTCAATGCTCTGCACCATTATCCTCCAGTCAGTAAAGTGATATCAAATGGGGGAGATTTATGCAAAACTACATGGTGTTCATGAGGAAGGAAGTGGGGGAGGGAGGGAGGGAGGGAGGGAGGAAGAGGGGGTGGGAATGAGAGGGAGGCAGGGAAGGAAGGAGGGGAGGGAGGGAGGGAGGAAAGGAGGGGATGGGAATGAGAGGGAAGGAAGGAAGAAAGGATTGGGAATGAGAAGAAGGGAAGCAGGAGGGAGGGAGGAAGGAAGAAAGGATTGGGAATGAGAAGAAGGGAAGCAGGAGGGAGGGAGGGAGGAAGAAAGGAGATGGGAATGAGAAGAAGGGAAGCAGGAGGGAGGGAGGAAGGAAGGGAGGAAGGGAGGGGGATGGGAATGAGAGGGAGGCAGGGAAGGAAGGAGGGAGGGAGGGAGGAAGGAAGGAGATGGAAATGAGAAGAAGGGAAGCAGGAGGGAGGGAGGCAGGCAGGCAGGCAGGAAGAAAAAGAGGGGATGGGAATGAGAGGGAGGGAAGGAAGGAAGGAATGGGAATGAGAAGAAAGGAAGCGGGAGGGAGGGAGGAAGGGAGGAAGGGAGGAAGGAAGGAAGGAAGGAAGGAAGGAAGGAAGGAAGGAAGGAAGGAAGGAAGGAAGGAAAAGCCATACCGTATTTCCCTATGGGAAACTTGCCTTTCGATCAGCCAACTGACCATCTGCATTGCTGTAACTCTGACTAAAAATATAAACCAATAAAGTATGATGGGCTACAGTGATTTATTAAGAATTGGTTATTTGTTTAGTTTTTGGGACCTCAAAGAGCAAGACAGCTCCACTCCTGGTTTTATGATTCTCCCAAGACCTCTCCATGCAATTATTTCTTGTCTTCTCAGAGCCCATACATTATTTTCTGTAATAATATGTTTTCTAAAATTCCTTTCCATAAACTACTATAGCAGGCAGCAAGAAACCATATTATTATTGATATCATGTCACATCAGTAGTAAAATGACTTATGGAAAATGGACTGTGAATAGAGACTGTTTCAATTTAAAGCATTCTGACCTTTCAGATTATTAAAGGAGAGAGGAAAGAAACCTCAAAAGAAGTATGCAGTGATGTTATATTAAAAGGGGGAAAAAAAAGAAAAAAGACAACACGAAAGAAAAAAATATTTGAGATTTAGATAAGGTGGACTTCTGTTATTTCAGTGTAAACAAAGGGTGGGGATCTTGTAACCAGGCCTGGGCTTTTTTGGGGGGAGAAGCTAATATTTGCATACTATTACAAATATTTGCAATTTTGTTTTGTTATTTTTGACTCTTTTTCTCCTCTCTCCCTTCCTCCCTCCCTCCTTTCTTTCTTTCCTTTTCTTTCTTTCTCCTTCCTTCCTCCCTCCCTCTCTCTCTCTCTCTCTCTCTCTTTCTTTCTCTTCCTCCCTCCCTCCCTCTTTTTCTTTCTTTCTTTCTCTTTCTTTCTTTCTTTCTTTCTTTTTCTTTCTTTCTCCTCCCTCCCTCCCTCTTTTTTCTTTTTTCTTTCTTTTTTCTTTCTTTCTTTCCTTCCTTCCTTTGTTCCTTCCCTTTCTTTCTTTCTTTCTTTCTTTCCTTCCTTCTTTCTTTCTTTTGTTTTTTTCTCTTTCTTTCTTTCTTTCTTTCTTTCTTTCTTTCTTTCTTTCTCTTCCTTCCTTCCTCCCTCTCTTTTTTCTTTCTTTCTCTTTCTTTCTCTTTCTTTTTCTTTCTTTCTCCTCCCTCCCTTTTTCTCTTTCTTTCTTTCTTTCTTTCTTTTTCTTTCTTTCTCCTCCCTCCCTCTCTTTTTTCTTTTTTCTTTCTTTTTTCTTTTTTCTTTCCTTCCTTCCTTTGTTCCTTCCTTTTCTTTCTTTCCTTCCTTCCTTCCTTCCTTCCTTCCTTCCTTCCTTCTTTCTTTCTTTCTCTTTCTTCCTTCCTTCCTTCCTTCCTCCCTCCCTCTCTTTTTCTTTTTCTTTCTTTCTTTCTTTCTCTTTCTTTCTTTTTCTTTCTGTCTCTTTCCTCCCTCTCTTTCTTTTTTTCTTTCTTTTTTCTTTTTCTTTCTTTCCTTCCTTTGTTCCTTCCTTTTCTTTTTTTCTTTCCTTCTTTCCTTCCTTCCTTCTTTCTTTCTTTTCTTTCTCTCTCTCTCTTTCTTTCTTCTTTCTTTCTCTTCCTTCCTTCCTCCCTCCCTCTCTTCTTTCTTTCTTTCTTTCTTTCTTTCTTTCTTTCTTTCTTTCTCTTTCTTTCTTTCTTTCTTTCTTTCTTTCTTTCTTTTTCTTTCTTTCTCCTCCCTCTCTCCCTCTCTTTTTCTTCTTTCTTTCTTTCTCTTTCTTTCTTTTTCTTTCTCCTCCCTCCCTCTCTTTTTTCTTCCCTTCCTTCCTTTGTTCCTTCCTTTTCTTTCTTTCTTTCTTTCTTTCTTTCTTTCTTTCCTTCCTTCCTTCCTTCCTTCCTTCCTTCCTTCCTTCCTTCCTTCTTTCTTTCATTCTCTCTCTCTCTCTCTCTCTCTCTCTCTCTCTCTCTCTCTCTCTCTCTTTCTTTCTTTTTCTCTTCAAGTCACCATGGACTGCTAGTGAATATCAACTCCCTGCATTTTCCTTGTCAAGGTTTTCCTGAAGTGGTTTGCATTGCCTCTTTCCCAAGGCTGAGACAGGGAGACTGGCCCAAGATCCCCAGCTGACTTTGCGCAGGACTAGAACTCACAGTCTCTTGGCGATTGGCCCAGGAGATCTCTATCATCTCTCATCTCCAGTCTCTCTCTCCCCCCCTCCCTCCCTCCCCCCCTCTATCTCTCTCATTGCAGGCTTTGTCCTTCAGATGTCATAGATTATAATCCCAATTCTACACAATCACAAGTTGGGAGTTCAAATGAGTGTCTCTTTCTTAGGCGTCAGTTAGAAATCACGAGGATCATGATGTCATCTCAGAGTTGTGTCAATTGTGTGACACGACTAATGCAGATTAGAGAATCACCTCATTTGCAAAATGGCATCATGATGTAGGTGATACCCTTTATCCTTGGGATGTCTAGCACCTGTTTCATGACCCTTTTTAAAATTACTTTTTCACTTAACACAGGTACCAAGAAACAAGTTTTGCCATACAGATGCTTAGGCCATCAGTGTCTGATTAACAATAACGGTGATCTAACGAATTGGTTTTTAAGTGAAATGATATGGAATGTCCTTATCATTCTAGAGCCCTGGTGGCGCAGTGGTTAGAATGCAGTACAGCAGGCTAACTTACTGCTCACTGCCAGGAGTTCGATCCTGACCAGCTCAAGGTTGACTCAGCCTTCCATCCTTCTAAGGTCGGTAAAATGAAAACCCAGATTATTGGGGACAAATATGCTGACTATGTAAACCACTTAGAGAGGGCTGTAAAGCACTGTGAAGTGGTATATAAGTCTAAGTGCTATTGCTATTGCAGTCTAACTCTGCCCACTGCCAGGAGTTTGATGCTGACCGGCTCAAGGTTGACTCAGCCTTCCATCCTCCCGAGGTGGGTAAAATGAGAACCCAGATTGTTGGGGGCAATAGGATGACTCTGTAAACTGCTTAGAGAGGGCTATAAAGCACTGTGAAGTGGTATATCAGTCTAAGTATAAGTCCTCTCCTGCGGGAGCTGCATTGGCTTCCGGTGGACTTCCGGGTGCGCTTCAAGGTGTTGGTGATCACCTTTAAAGCGCTCCATGGCTTAGGGCCAGGGTACTTATGGGACCGCCTTCTGCCACCAATAGCCTCCCACCGGCCAGTTCGCTCCCACAGAGAGGGCCTCCTCAGGGTGCCGACGGCTAGACAATGCCGGCTGGCGACCCCCAGGAGGAGAGCCTTCTCTGTGGTGGAACCTACCCTTTGGAACAATCTACCCCCAGAGATACGAGTGATCTCCGACCTCCGGATCTTTCGTCGGGCCCTAAAAACTCATCTCTTTCAGTTAGCCGGTCTCTCTTGATTTTATGATTTTATGGTTGGTTTTAAATTTTGATATGGATTTTAAATTGATAAATTTTAAACTATGGGCCAAATTTAATTATTTTAAATCTATTTTTAATCGTACTTTATGTATAAATGTTTTATTTTGGCTGTTCACCGCCCTGAGTCCGAAAGGAGAAGGGCGGTATAGAAATTTGAATAATAAAATAAAATAAATAAAATAAGTGTTATTGCTATTGTTATTGTTACCGGTACTATTTGTAAATAGTGTTTTACTCAGGTCTTCTGTTTGGTGCACAGAGCAAATTCAAGGTGCTGGTAATCACCTATAAAGCCCTACATGGCTTGGGCCCAGGGTATTTGGCGTACCATCTGCGGCCAACGACAGCTCCCCATTGCCCGGTGCGTTCCCACAGGGAGGGCCTCCTTGGGGTGCCATCGGCCAGAGAATGTCAGCTGGCGACCCCTAGGAAGCGGGCCTTCTCTGTGGGCGCACCTACCCTATGGAATCAGCTCCCCCTGGGGCTCCAGGTGGCCCCTGACCTTCGCTCTTTCCGCCGTGGCCTTAAAACATGGTTATTTCACCTGGCCGGCTTGGACTGAAGAGGTTTTAGAGGGGATTTTAATGGTTTTTATAGTTTTATTGGGTACTTTTAAAGGAAGGATTGGACTGTATGTGTTTTATTGTTGTGAGCCGCCCTGAGTCCTTTTGGAGATAGAGCGGCATATAAATCCAAATAATAAATAAATAAATAAATAAATAAATAAACAAACAAACAAACAAACAAACTGTTGTCAGTGGAGAAATGTGTTTGTTGTTTGTTTATTATTTATATTTCATATTTCTTAACTACCTATCTTCCTTCAGAGTTTAACAGTGGTTTACTGCCCAGTAAGTATGCTTAAGTCTGCAGTTCAAACACATATTGCAGATTTTTTTCCCCCCACCTCTTATCGGTACATCCAGGATCAGCAATTTCATTTTAAGGGAGAAAATAGCAAGACAGCAACAGGAATTCTTTTTTAAAAAATTATTATTGAGGGAGGTAAAAGTAATACAAATTGGTCAAACAGCCCAAATCTCTTTTGGTTATTTTCGAAGTTAGAGATTTACAAACGCCAGATGTGTGTGTGTGTGTGTGTGTGTGTGTGTATATATATAATCTTCCTGTATGTTTATCTCAAAACCGATGCCAGGTTCCTAACTTGTGGGACATTTTTAATCAGGGATCAGATTTTATCTGGCTTTTGGTCTGGGACCACTGCTAGGTAGTGCTTATTGGTCCAGAAAGCTAAACAGAGTGTTCCAGCAAAGCGAACGCCTCTGCAACAGTCTTTTTCCACTTGATGGTAACATTTGATAGCTTGTGCGCCGCAAAGGAAAGATTGATGGTCATGCTACATCTATGCATTTGAAAGCTGAATTTCCACTCTGTAATATTGCAGCTATCGCAGAGGTATATTACTCTCTGGTCTCTGTCAATAACAGCCAGGAATCTAGTGTCAAGATGCAAGTAGCAATATTCGAAGCTGGCTCTGTCCAGCATTTAGACTCAAGGAAATGAGGTTAGTTTTGATTTTTCTGTGCCTAATCTGGAGTAAAAATAGGAACAGCGCCACTGATTTTAGGATCAAATGGAGGGAGTGTAACTGTGATTTGGGGGGGGGAACCCCCCAATAGCAACTGTTTTTTTTTTTGCATGTGTAGGTTTGGATTGATATACAGCAAGGTTCGCCAAACTTGGCAACCTTTAAGCCTTGTGGACTTCAACTCCCAGAATTCCCCAGTCAGCAATTCTGGGAGTTGAAGTACAAAAAGCTGGCTGGGGGAATTCTGGGAACTGAAGTACACAAGTCTTAACGTTGCCAAGTTTGGAGACTCCTGCTATACAGCATATCGTGATAAATGTAATTCTGAGATTCCTTTTTTTTTTTTTTTTTGGTATAGTGTGTTGTATATACGCAGTGAATTCATGGTTTGTTTTTGGTTTAGCTTGATGGGTCCATGCAACTCAGTCAATAGCCACAGTTTAATGTAATATGTGAATCCTCTGGGAATATAGGATTCAGAGGAGATAGATAGATAGATAGATAGATAGAGAGAGAGAGAGAGAGAGAGAGAGAGAGAGAGAGAGAGAGAGAGAGAGATACCCTGTTTTCCCCAAAATAAGACATCCCCTGATAATAAGCCCAATCGGGCTTTTGAGTGCATGGCAATAAGGCCAAGCGCTTATTTCAGGGTTCAAAAAAATATAAGACATGGTCTTATTTTCGGGGAAACACGGGTATATCTCTATCTCTATCTCTATCTCTATCTCTATCTCTATCTCTATCTCTATCTCTACATCTACATCTACATCTAATCTCTGTCTCTATACCTATACCTCTCTCTCTCTCTCTCTCTCTCTCACTCACTCACTCACTCACTTTATCTATCTATCTACTATCTATCTATCTATCTATCTATCTATCTATCTATCTATCTATCTAATTATCTATCAATAAAAGGTTGGACTAAATTAGGCCCCTATTGCTTTCAATTTGTATTCAGTTGAAATAATTTTATTCTCAGCAATAACCCCATAAAACAAACCAGCATTATCTTCAGACGGTAACATGCAGATTTCAAGATGAAGATCCAAGCTGAGATAAAGAGATCAGATGATGAGAGATAAAGCTTTGTAACTGTTTTCTGTTTTGTTTAGCTTTCCTTTTTTTTTTTTTTTGGCTCATTCTTTGATATTTCTCTCCCTCCATCCCGCATGCATAACTATCTTTACTGTAATAATTGATTAGTGTCCTTCCTAAATAAATTGCCTTGCTCAAGGGGGAAGCTGAAAAGGATAAAAAAAGAATGTAATGAAACATTCGGTGGTAATAAAAAGATCCATCTCATGGCTAGCACAATATAGACCCTCAAGAACAAAGAGAATCTGAGCTGTAAATAATGACTCAGAACTTTAAGGCTGCCCTGGCAAGTGTTATTTTCATCAACAACTTTCCCTGTGATTCACTGCAAACAACACAGCAGCCTTCAAGACATCACTCAATCTTCATTGTGGGTAACGTGCCTTCTCCTTCACTCCTTCACATCCCACAGGCCATAAAATGATGCTTGATATTTATGCTCCCAAGTGAATGAACTACCCATTAAGTCCCATCTTAGGCATGAAAGCCAGTTGGGTGACTTTGGGCAGTCACTAGGAAACTGTGAATTCTAGTCCCACTTTAGGAATGAAATAAGACCGGGTGTCTTTGGGCCAATCACCATGAGACAGTGACTTCTAGTCCCACTTTAGGCACGAAAGCCAGCTGGGTGACTTTGGACAGTCACTAAGAGATTGTGAATTCTAGTTCCATCTTAGGAATGAAGTAAGACTGGGTGTCTTTGGGGCAATTGTCAGGTGACTGTGAGTTCTAGTCCTATCTTAGGTACGAAATCTGGTTGAGTGACTTTGGGCCAATCACTCTGAGCTATTTTCCAAGCTCTCAGAATGGAATCATGTCGTGAGGAGAACAGCCATCAGAAATCCTGGTCATAAGTAGCATTTGGGGGTTTGTTGTAACTTTGAATATTACTAAAACACCACTTGTAATTTGATGATTAGCTGTAGTCTGGTACTTAGCTTAGTTATCTATCCAAATAAAGATAACACTAAACAAGGGGAGTAGAAGGTAACTGTCAGCACTTTTACTCTAGTGCTGACATAAGAAGGAGAAGCGGAGGCGTCTGGAAAGGGACGTTTGACTTTTCACCTACTTTTTTTCCCTGGAGATAATATCCCCTAGGAGATGGGATGGGAGGGGGAAAATTCCTTTGAGCTGGAGCAGTAGATTAGGGGTAGAGTGACTTGGAAGATGGCCAATGAGTACAGGGGAGTGAGGAACAGAAAGGGAGGGTTTTGGGTCTGGAAGTCAGTGTTGGCTGTGATGGAGTCAGAGTAGAATGCTGTGCTTAATAAATGGGAGTTTTTTTTCATCAAAGACTTTGTTTGAAATGCAATTTATTTGAGACGACCTCGAAACCTGACAGTAACGTGAAGATGTTAGGAAATATTCTCATTTGTTATTTTCCAAAGCACCAGAGGGCAGGATAAGAAACAATTGACTGAAACTAATCAAAGAGAGAAGCAACCTGGAATTAAGGAGAAACTTCCTAACAGTGACAACAATTAACCAGTGGAACAGCTGGCCTCCAGAAATTGTGGGTGCTCCATCACTGGAGGTTTTTAAGAAGAGTTTAGACCAGAAGTGGGTTTCAGCAGGTTCTGACCAGTTCTGGAGAACCGGTAGTGAAAATTTTGAGTAGTTCAGAGAACTGGTAGTAAAAATTCTGACTGGCCCCGACCCCATCTATTCTCTGCCTCCCAAGTCCCAGCTGATCTGGAGGAAATTGGGATTTTGCAGTAACTTTCCCCTGGAGTGGGGTGGGAATGCAGATTTTACAGTATCCTTTCCCTGCCATGCCCACCAAGTCACGCCCACCAAGCCACACCCACAGAATTGGTAGTAAAAATTTTATATAGGCAGTTTTGGGGAAGTGTTGGGGATTTTAAAATGTACTTTAAGAAGTAGTGAACTTTCCAAATTTTCCTGTTGCTCACATGAAAACCAAGCTGGAGAAAAGAGACTGGATCTGATAAGTCCAATGCCATCCTCTTTGCTACTATAATCACCAACTTTCACACAGCACTCTAAGTAAAAGAAAACTGGGAGCTATTAAGAGTAAGGTACTCCATCAAATACAGTCGGAGTGCCCGTATATTACAAAAGCTCAAGGAAGGAGAGTAGGGGAAAAAATAATAATAATACGCACATTTCATCTGGAACCTCTCTGGTTCCCGTTTTAATTCCACATCTCACAACTCAAACTGTGACTTTGCTAATCAATTAATTTATGAGGCTGCTGTTAATAAGAAATTATAGGACTCTGTCTAATTAATGAAGCCACTAAAGCATTTTGTCAATCAATTATTCCGACTGAAGCCATTTATTTACTTTAAATAAGAATTTGCTCGATGAAGTCTTGAATATTTTTGTTTCTTTGCTACCACTTTCGAGTAATTTAGCAAATTAGAAATAAATTAACCCCAGGGAATGACTTGGGACAAATTGCTGCCAGGGAAGCAGAAATCAGGCGCTGGTACTAAGCAGAATGATTCCTTCTAAACCTCTATAGCAAGGGTGTCAAACTCCATTTCATTGAGGGCCGCATCAGCTTTAAGCTTGACCTTGGGGGGGCCGTGTTGGGCATGGCCAGCTCGATGTCACTCATGTCGGGGATGCCTGTAGTGGCCTGAGCACTCTGCCAGCGAAAATGGGCTTCCGAGCTCTGTTTTCAGCTGCAACTTCCTCCTGCAACCCTCTGCCAGCAAAAAAGGAGCTCGGGGGGGCCACACTGAGCTGTGTTTTTGCTGGCAGAGCAAAAGGCCCACCATGGGCCAGTCCTTTGCTGTTTCCTGGGCGGCCCTCCGGGCCACATTTAAGCACCCTATGGGCCAGATCTGGCCCCCCGGGCCCTGAGTTTGACACCCCTGCTCTACAGGGAAAAAAGCCTTACAAAACAGGAAATTTCAGCCTAGGAGAAGTTCCTCCTCATTTCTAGGTTGCTCTCTATATGGGGCTCCCCTTGAGGAGCACCCAGAGGCTCCAGCTGGTCCAGAATGCGGCCACGCGGGTGGTTATGGGAGCGACGTGGCGCTCCCATGTGACCCCCCTCCTGCGCGAGCTGCACTGGCTCCCGGTGGTCTTCCGGGTGCGCTTCAAGGTTTTGGTTACCACCTTAAGAGCGCTCCATGGCATTGGACCGGGGTATTTACGAGACCGCCTTCTGCTACCAATAGCCTCTCACCGACCAGTACGGTCCCATAGAGAGGGGCTCCTCAGGGTGCCGTCGGCCAAACAGTGTCGACTGGCGGCCCCCAGAGGGAGAGCCTTCTCTGTGGGGGCACCTACCATCTGGAACGAGCTCCCCCCAGAGATACGGAAGATCCCGGACCTGCGCACGTTTCGTCGTGCTCTCAAAACTTTTTTATTTCAGCAGGCTGGCCTGGCCTGGCCTAACTCTCCTCTTTTAAATTTTTAATTCGTGATTTTATAAATTGGGTGTTTTAATCAGTGTTTCGGCCAAAATATTTAATAATTTTAAGGGATTTTTAATATTTGTATTATCTGTATTTTATCTTGGCTGTTCACCGCCCTGAGTCCTTCAGGAGTATGGCGGTATAGAAATTTGGTTAATAAATAAATAATAAATAAATAAATAAATTGGTTGAACCTCTCCTTGGTCAGTTTCCATCCATTATTCCTTGTCTGGCCTTCAGGTGCTTTGGAAAATAGCTTGACCCCTTCATCCCTGTGGCAGCCCCTCAAATATTGGAAGACTGCTCTCATGTCTCCCCCCTGGTCCTTCTCTTCTCTTCACTAGACTAGCCGTGCAACCAGTTCCTGCAACTGTTCATCGTATGTTTTAGCTTCCAGTCCCCTCATCATCCTGGTTGCTCTTCTCTGCACTTTATAAACTGAACGTTTCACTGTTAACAGTGAGAACAATCAACCAATGGAACAGCAGTTGTGGGAGCTTCATCCCTGGAAGCTTTCAAGAAGAGATTGGACTGCCATTTGTCAGAAATGGAGTAGGGTCTCCTGCATTTGGGGAGGGGGTTGGACTAGATGACCTACAAGGTCCCTTCCAACTCTGTTAATCTGTAATAGAACTGAAGAAACGTCTTGGATGAGATGTTTTCAAAGGAAAATAAAATTTAAACAAAAAACAAAAAACAAGAAAGTCCAGTTGCCTTTTGGAAAAAGCTCCTTTGGGACAACCATGACCTGGATTATTAAGGAATTCGCAGAGCAACCCTTGAGTAGCAAGGGTGTGCACATGAAAAGCAATTGAGAGTAGTTAGGAATAACACAGCCAACACATAGATACACTGAGTTGTGTTTACTTTCAGGAAATAGTAATAAGGCACAGTCCAATGAACAGTTCAGGTCATACACAGATAAAGCAGTAGATAGTAAAGCAATAGTCCAGGGAATAATCCAATAACAAAGTCTTCTTACCAGTCGTTGTAGTTATACATGGTAAACAGTTCTTTTATATTTGCAAACAGTAGCAAACACAGCAAAGATATCAGCAAAGAGATACAAACCAGGTTTCTAGCTCTCTCTTAAGGACATTGGCTACAGAGCTAACCAATCAGGACACAGTACGATGCAATACAGCAATACAGCAGTCTTAAAGCTATATTGATGGTTTATATATCGCCAACCCAACAAGTTAGGTAATAATCATTTCCTAACATGGATGATTGAGATTCTCCATAGACATTCCTTAGAAAAGACTCTCAGCTTGTGGCTGTTGCTCGCTCTCTTCCAGTTATTCATTTGGACACTAGGAAAGAATAGTTACGAGTACAAGCCGGTATTTTTTTCAGAAAAAGAGAAGGTAGCGGAAGGTGGGGGGCAAAGGGAAGGAAGAGAGAAAAGTCCTTTGACATAAATTCTTGTTCCTTCCACGGATTCAAATGCTAATAACATTGGACTAATCAGTAATTTGTGTGCAGGGGTGGGGGGTTTCCATCCTTCATTTGTGTGCTTTGCTTTATTGCTGTACATTTTACACATTGGTGAACAGAAGACATTCCTGGCTCCTTATATCTTTATTCCACAATTTTATTCTCCTTTTCGCCATCATTCATTCATACAAGCAGAATAATAGTCCCAGGAGGGAGGGAGGAAGAAGAAAGAGGAAAAAGAACATGTGTAGGTCTCTCTTTTTGGTGTGAAATAGACGAACCATATTTCACAATGAGAGAAATAAAAATAGGGACTCAGGAAGTCTTTGCAAAGAAGTACAAAGAACAGAGTTCCAGAATGTTCCATTACAGGTCACCCTCGACTTTTAACCATTCATTTAGCGACTGTTCAAAGTGACAATGAAAAAAATGTGACTTATGACCAGTGGTGGGATTCAGCCAGTTCGGGCCAGTTCGGGCCAACAGGTAGTTGTAAAATTGCTGTCTGGCCCCGCCCTGCCCCTTCTGCCCTGCCCCTTCCAGGAGTCCCCACGTGCCCCATTTTGGCTCCCCGGTAAGTTCAGGGAGGCCTACTCGGCCCAAAACAGCGCTCAGAGGGAGTGGTGCACCCCCGCTGGCCCGTTTTCACTCCCAGGAGGCTTCAGGGTGGCCTCCTAGGCCCAAAATGCAGTGCAGGTGGGCAACACGGTCCCCCCCATGGTCCATTTTGCATCCAAGAGGGTACAAGCCCCTTCATTGCATCAGCCCAAACGTCAACCAAACGTAGCTCAGACAAACTCCTAGGATTCGTACATGGCCCCATGTACAGCCAATAGAACACATGTTCTTGCACAGGAACAGGAAGTTCAAGTGCAAAGCCCAAGAGAAGGTATAACCCCCCCTTCCCAGAATCACACATGCTTGGTGGTTCTGCTTCATTAAACCATCTTTCCAATCAGCCTCCAGCCTCCATTTTGTCTCCAGCGCCTTTCTCCCAGCTTGGACCTCGATATTTCTTCCAACAACCAGTTAATGGTTGAAGGAGCAATAAATATCAAGGATGGAGTAACTACTGTTTAGAGTTCAGGTATACATGATGCATGCAAGGCGATCCTGAATCTACCTCTGGCATTTTCTGGTAGAGCTCAAACACCTTCTACAAAGAGAATAGCTGCCAGATGATAAGACTGGTTTAGATGCAACCATGGACCAGCTCAGCCTAAAGAAATGCTATGTTCCTACAGGATGAAGGCAGAAGAGATACAGCTGATCAGGCAAACGATGAATGAAAAAGCATGATGACAAAGACTGGAGGGATCAGGAAACAAAAGACTAAGTGCGCGATACCCATCTATAAGAAATTATAATTCTGAGATAACAGGACTAGATTTCCCTTAATTCTCTTTGGTTCTGCAACCCAACAAGACAGACACAGACTTCAGAGGATAATTAGAACTGCAGAAAAAATATTTACTACCAACTTGCCTTCCATTGAGGACCTGTATACTGCACGAGTCAAAAAGAGGGCTGTGAAAATATTTACAGACCCCTCGCATCCTGGACATAAACTGTTTCAATTCTCATCCTCAAAACGACACTATAGAGCACTGCACACCAGAACAACTAGACACAAGAACAGTTTTTTCCCCGAACGCCATCACTCTGCTAAACAAATACTTCTCTCAACATTCTCAAAGTAGTTACTAAGTCTGCACTACTATTAATCTTCTCATCGTTCCTATCACCCATCTCCTCCCACTTATGACTGCATCAGAGGTGGGTTTCATCAGGTTCTGACCAGTTCTGGAGAACCGGTAGCGGAAATTTTGAGTAGTTCGGAGAACCGGTAGTAAAAAATTCTGACTGGCCCCGCCCCCATCTATTCTCTGCCTCCGAAGTCCCAGCTGATTGGGAGGAAATGGGGATTTTGCAGTAACCTTCCCCTGGATTGGGGAGGGAATGGAGATTTTACATATCCTTCCCCTGGAGTGGGTGGGAATGGAGATTTTACAGGATCCTTTCCCTGCCATGCCCACCAAGCCATGCCATGCCCACCAAGCCACATCCACAGAACCGGTAGTATAAAATTTGGAAACCTACCACTGGACTGTATGACTGTAACTTTGTTGCTTGTATCCTTATTATTTATATTGATTGTTTCCTAGTATGATTTGACTGCTTATTTGTACCCTATGACTGTCATTAAGTGTTGTGCCTTAAGATTCTTGATGAATGTATCTTGTCTTTTTATGTACATTGAGAGCTTATCCTTGTGTGCCCAATCACACTTGGCCAATAAAGAATTTTAATTCTAATTAAGCTTGCGTTCACAGCCTCTTTTCTTCTGCAATAGTCCAGCTGAAGCCACTGAGTAGTGTGGGCAGCCACTCCGGATTCAAAACAAAAGCCACATTTCTTACAGACATTGACTGGTGGCCCTATGCACAAATAAAATCAAGATACAAGAAAGATTCGGCTCAATTTGAATTCCAAAAAGGTCAAACTGAATTAGATAAAATCTTGCAAGGGACACAGGATAAACTGATCAAAAAAATTTACAATTACCTAAGAGGATACAAATTAGAAGAAGAGGTAGTGAAAGAAAATATGATAACGTGGGCAAAAAATTTCGGCTATAATATTGATTTAGACAAATGGGAAAAATTGTGGACAATAAGTTATAAATTGACAATGTCTGTACCCTACAAAGAAAATCTCTACAAAATGTTTTATAGGTGGCACTTGCCATCTGCCAGATTGGCAAGAATGTTCCCTAACACGCCATCAACATGTTGGAAATGCAAACACCACAAAGGCACTTATTATCATATGTGGTGGACCTGCCCAAGGGCAAAACAATATTGGCAAATGATTAAAACACAAATAGAGGAAATAACACACCAAAAGATAGAATTAAGACCAGAAACCTTCCTACTTGGCATAGTACATGGACAACATGAAAAAGAAACAACATGCTTAATCATACACATGATAACAGCAGCACGAATAATATACGCACAATATTGGAAAAGCAATGATATACCAGCAGAAGATAGGGTAATTAGTAAAATCATGGAGTGTGCAGAACTAGACAGACTCACAAAGGAACTACAAAACAGAGAGGAACATGACTATTATCTAGTATGGGAAAAGTGGTTTGTCTGGTTGGAAAATAGGAAAAGGCTAAAAGATTAGGAAATAAAGGAAACGACCAAATATAGAAAGAGGAATATAAACCACATATATAGGTCAATCAAGAACTATAAAGATAGACAGAAAAAATAGACCAAACAAGGTGGAGTCAAATTGTAAATGAAATTATGTACTACAGTTGCGATAAACTGGACATATATATAAATTTATGTTTATATGTTTATATGTTTTGTATGTTTTACTGTTTTGTTTAGTTTGTATTTATAAATAACAAACCTTTTAAAAAAAAAGCCACATTTCCTATCTTCGCTCTTAACTCCTGTTTCAGTTCATTTGTTTGTTTGCTTGTTTGTTTGTTTTAAAATCATTGCTTGCTGTTTCCTGCCACCCACTCCAGAAAGAGAACTGCCAAAATCCATGCAAGACAGGTGGCTCGACAACACATCCCCACGAAGGCAGCAAAAAGTAAAATAGAGTCACATAATCCCTTGCAAAGCCTCTTAAGCGCTTATATCAGGATCAGCTCAGTCAGTGCTTAGTCAACCTGTCTTTTTAAAACATTCCAATTTAGACCTTTCTACTGTCACATCAGCTGAAATGCAGATGGGTGAGGAAGGGCGACGGCAAACATTGTTAAGGGAGCAGACACACACAGGCACAAAACAACCCAACCAAGTAGGAATGCGTCATATTTTTCATTCCCTTTCCATCATTCATGGGAAGCAATTTTCCTTTCAATCTCTCTCTCTCTCTCTCTCTCTCTCCCTCTCTCTCTCTCCCCCTCTCCCTCTCTCTCTGTCTCTTTTTCTCTTTCTCTTTTTCTCTTTTTTCTGTTTCTGTCTCTCTTTCTCTCTTTTCTCTCTCTTTCGCCTCTCTTTCTCTCTCTTTTTCTGTCTGTCTCTCTTTCTCTCTCTCTCTCTCTCTGTATGTTTCTGTTTCTGTCTCTTTTTCTCTGTTCTCTCTCTCTTTCTCCTTCTCTCTTTCTCTCTCTCTTTTTCTGTCTGTCTCTTTTCTTTTTTTCTCTCTGTATGTTTCTGTCTCTCTCTTTCTCCTTCTCTCTTTCTCTCTCTCTTTTTCTGTCTGTCTCTCTTCCTTTCTCTCTCTCTCTCTCTCTCTCTCTCTCCCTCTCCCTCCCTCTCTCTCTCTGTCTCTTTTTCTCTTTTTCTCTTTCTCTTTTTCTCTTTTTTCTGTTTCTGTCTCTCTTTCTCTCTTTTCTCTCTCTTTCGCCTCTCTTTCTCTCTCTTTTTCTGTCTGTCTCTCTTTCTCTCTCTCTCTGTATGTTTCTGTCTCTTTTTCTCTGTTTCTCTCTCTCTCTTTCTCCTTCTCTCTTTCTCTCTCTCTTTTTCTGTCTGTCTCTTTTCTTTTTTTCTCTCTCTCTGTATGTTTCTGTTTCTGTCTCTCTCTTTCTCCTTCTCTCTTTCTCTCTCTCTTTTTCTGTCTGTCTCTCTTCCTTTCTCTCTCTCTCTCTCTGTCTCTCTTTCTGTCTCTCTCTTTTTCAAGGTTTATTGGGTTTTTATTTTTAAACATATATCAACATCAATATATGAACAGTGGGGCCTCTGGGTATGGTTTATATTAATACAAATAACAACAGTAAGTTATTACATTAATCAAACTTATATAATCCTAATATTAATGTACTTGATTATTTTAAAGTAGTTATTCAATATTTCAGTGTTCCATTCTAATGTCAATGATCTTCTTGAACATTCAGTGTAATACCATCTTTCAACCTCTCAACTTTCCATCTAATTATTACTTATTTTCAATTTATACAGAAATTATAACTACTAATTTTCTCCCTAATTCTTATTTCTTATTTCTAATTCTTATTCCTACCTCTATTTGGGCTTCTAATCAGGTCACTCTTAGTAATCCGAATGTTAAAACACATATTTATGTTAATACATAGTTCTTCATATAAAGGTAAATTCTTATATTTTTTTCTTATACTTATATATAATATACATATAAATTCTTATACTTCAATTCTTATTCGTATGTCTCTCTCTCTGTCTCTCTTGTTCTCTTTCTCTCTCTTTTTTTCTCTGTATCTCTCTCTCTCTTTTTCTCTCTGTCTCTCTATCTCTCTGTTTCTGTCTGTCTGTCTGTCTGTCTGTCTGTCTGTCTGTCTGTCTGTCTGTCTGTCTCTCTCTCTCTCTCTCTCTCTCTGTCTCTCTCTCTCTCTCGCTCGTGTGCCTGGTAGGAGATAGGTTGTCCTTCTCCCTTCTCTAATCTCATTAAATTTACAGGGAAGATAAGGAGTCTACTATATTCAGTGGATTAAGCACCTCAGTTTCACCAGGGATAAATATGTTCCAGTGGATTATCAGATGGCAGGCAAAGATAATGGGATACTTATTAGCAGAGTTGCTCATGTGGCCGGGATTGGAAATCTCTTCGCAACCAGGAGCTCAAACTTTTCAGAACAAACTTCTAGAAGGAAGAGAGGTAGGCTAAGTCTTCATAAAACTGGCCACTCAGTTTTGGGAATAGGCAATTGTATAAATATTGGGGAAAATAGTTGAAATATCTTAATTGTTTATTTATTTATTTATTTCCCACTTGTAGTATTTATTTTATGATGATCACATGATAAAGACGTCTCTTTAGCTCTGCCATTCTCTCTCATATTTTTTTCAAGGGCTTGTTTGATATGTGTCGGGAGTTTGTGGGGCAAAGATTATTCCTCTTTGAGCATCAGAATATTTATGGACTGTCATCTGCTTAAGTATGGATAGAAAGCCTATCAGTGAGGCAAAGAGAAATAAGATCCAAATTAGCCATTATGTATACAATTTATCTTGCTTCAACAAGTCATTATGAAATGGAAATGAAGCTAATCTATTTGATGGCAAGGGGGGCATGAACCACCCAGGATCTGATTTGACTTTTTCAATTTGATTTGGATTGCTCTGTTCATTTGATTCAAATCTTCAACTGAATCAACAAGCTGAAGTTGCTTATTTAATTGATTGTTACCCAGCTGCAATCTGACAGACCCTTGGGTTGCTTACAAGTATATGAAAATAAACATACAAATATAGAAAGGGCTTAAAAACCAGTTCAAAACACCGATTTATTAATCACTTTTGAAACCCTGACCTGGAGAAAGGTGTTTTCGGGACCTACAGAAACATGTATGAAACCAGCACCTCAATTCGGAAGCGCCTGATTCCATCCTGTACATTGAATCCATCTGATGATTTCATCTGACAATCTGATCCAAACCAGCAATTCCTTCTCATCATTTTCAAATATGAAATATTAAATTAAATCTTCGCTCCACTCAACTGTGGGAATCTTTTCTTCTCTCCATTAAGCTTTGCTTATAATTGTGTTCCACGTTACACAGTTACAAACAAGTTAGAAACTGTGTACCGTAACATCTTCTAGAACATAGAACACCAGAGTTGGAAGGGATCTGAGAGGTCTTCCAGTCCAACCCTCTCCTCAAGCTGGACACATTATAACATTTCAGACAAATGGCTGTCCAGTCTCTTCTTAAAAGCCTCCAGTAATGGAGCATCCACAACTTTTGAGGGCAAGTTGTTCCACTGTTTGATTATTCTCACTGCCAGGGAATTTTTCCTTAGTTCTAAGTTGCTTCTTTCCTAACTTCAAGTTCTAACTTCAAATTATGCCCATTCGTGCAGATTTGACAACGGTGTCCATCTCTCTTTTCCATTTTTCACTCCTTAAAAAAGTGGACTTTTAGCTTAAAGCTTAAGCAAAGTATAATTCTTCCCATATGGTCCTTTAGACCTTTGGAATTTCAAGCACCTCCATTTACAGCCCATGGGATAATGACAATGCTTGGACAAGATCCAGCAATAGATTACATGCACACAGGCCTATAAATTACATTTTGCATATTTGCATAAATACATATGGAATGGCCTCGGACTGAGTCATTGATCAATTTGCCTTTGTGTTCTCTACTCTGAATTTGCAAGACAACAATCTGGGAATCGTTTAACACCTGAACTCCCGGACCTTGCCTAGGGAATGTCCAACATATACAGACATGCTTTACCATGTCCCCCAATGTGCTCTACCAGACACCACTGTTTGCACAAGGGCCCCAGCCTAGTTGGGCATGCCTGCTTGCTTTCCAACAGCAATTTGGGTCTCCTGCTCCCCAACCAGGAATGGAGCCAATCTCACTCCATTTGCTTCTTATCTTCCTCCTGCATACCACTGCTGCCAATGCCACTGGCAATTTTACATGTAAATGAGTCCATCCATCACTCGGTCCCTCTGCTGTGTCTCACTTCCAAGCCTGCGACAGAGTTACACCATTAAATCTCCCCACTCTATGATATACATCACGACACAGTTGACAGCTGAGCCAGTCTGCTCCTTGCAAACCGCAAACTGGCCCTCCATTCTGTATCCTGCCAAAAATCGCTGCAGGAAAGCTTGCCGATTAGTACAATGTATGGTGATTTCTCCCCTCTTAAAGCTACTTCCCCTGTCAGTCTCCAGTTTCCACCAATAACGTCTCTGCTTGTTCGTCTAAAGCAGGGGTGTCAAACTCGATTTCATTGAGGGCCACATCGGGGTTGGGTTTGACCTCAGGGGGGCAGGGGGGCTGTGGCCAGGGTAGGCGTGGCCAGCTCGAAATCACTCATTGCGGGGATGCCTGTAGTGGCCCAAGCGCTCTGCCAGCTAAAATGGCCTCCTGCAGCTCTCTGCCAGCAAAAATGGAGCTCGTGAGGGCCACAGTCAGCCCTCACGAGCTCCATTTTCAGCCACAACAGTCTCCTGCAGCCCTCTGCCAGTGAAAATGGAGGCTGGGGGAGCCATGTGCACCCCCCAAGCTTTGTTCTCACTGCAGGCTGCAGGAGGCTGTCTGGCCGAAAATGAAGCTCGTGAGGGCCGCCCGTGGCCCTCACAAGCTCCATTTTTTCTGGCAGAGGCACTGTGGGCCTGTCCTTCACTGTTTCCAGGATGACCCCGCAGGCCAGTTCTAAGCACCACATAGGCCATAACTAGCCCGCAAACCTTGAGTTTGACATCCCTAATGTAAAGCATTGCACTCAGCTGGTTTTGCTACTGGTGGCAATGATCAACAGTTAATCTTCCCTTGAGGGCACCTGCCAGATTTTGGGGGACTGCAAATCCAGAAAGTCTTGTTGTGATCCACCAGCAGCCTGTGGAGCTGGCAGCGGAGTCGGACAGCGAGGAGGCTGAAGAAGAACATGGACCAGTCCTGGAGGCTGGGGAAGGCCCAGATGAGGGCTCTGCGTTGGAGACAGAGATGGGGCCAGAGCCATCGGGGAGTGATGTGCGGACTCCGGAGCCTCCAGAGGCTGACAGTAGAGAGGCAAAGGAACAGGAGGAGCCTGTTTCTAGTGCATGTATGAGAAGAGCTGCCAGAAGGCAAGAACAGCTACAGCAAAGAGGATGAGTCGGGAGTAGGGCCAAGAGATGATTGGCCCCTCCCATAAGGCTTAAAAGACCAGAAAAGGCTCTTGGGCTCTTGGTCGGAAAACAACATTGATAGTCTTGCTGCACTTATCTCTTGTCGGCGTCTTCTGCTTCTGAACTTTTGCCAAGAGAAGCCTTTGGCAGTTTGCCTAATTATACCAAGGTTGGTGATTAGACTGAAGAATTTGTGTTATGAAGAGTTTGTTTTGATTTAGTTTGGACTATGCTGAGAATGAGTTAATTCTCAGCTGTTCTAATAAACTCTGTTCGTTTTGGGATTGTTTGTGTTGACTACTACCTACTTGGTCCTGGGTCACAACAAGTCTATGACAAGGTAGTTACATCATGTATTTGAAGGGCAAAAAGTGAGTTCTCTTTAGAGTTGGGTACAGATATTATTTTCATGTTTTTTCCTTCTACTTCTTTTCTCTTTATCTTTTGATGTGTTTCTCTGGTCCTGGAAATGTACCACAAAATGACAGTATGATGCTACTAGCGGGTGACATATTGCGAAAGTCAGAGCAAGAGAGAGAAGAGGTTAAAATAAAGAAATGATCTGGTTCCTCTGGTAAGATGATCTCTCAGGCTGTACGATGATATCAGAAATAGCATTAAAATCAATGCTGTGATATCTGCTTTTACCTGGGAATCTTTTTGAGACCAACAAGGATTGAAAAAGGAAATGTTGCAGAAGGAAGAAATTAAAGAGTAGCAACTGATAACATGGCATGCTATCTAAGTTTGGATAAGATTTTATCAGCGTTCATATTTCTCTGTAGGACCAAATAAAGGAAATATTTATGGAGGGAAAGGTCATATATAACTCCAACTTATTGATTTAAATATTGATCTGTCCCCGTCCACACACACACACAAACACAGCCAGCCGAGAGTTAAGAAAGTACTTGGCACGCACACAGGTCGTTATCTCAAACTTGGCAGCAATATAATCACCGTCTGCCAAGAGCTTTTACTGCAACAGATAACATAAAATTACATACGCATTGCAAATAGTCCAGCAAAACAATATTCCTTTCGGCAGCTTCAGGCGTTGTTCAAGTGACTAGCCAAAGTTCGTTTTTGTTCGTCACGGAGTTTTACCAGCCACCACCCTCTCTTATATAGTCTCTGGGGTGTGGTCCAGTGACTCAGTTCTAATCCCTAGCACGCCTCCTTAACTGCTGCAACCGTTTATCATGCCTTCGTTGGCGTGCATCCAGGAATGACGGCTCTTCTTCGCTCTCATCCGAGACACCTGGCTCCTGGCTAATCTCCTCTCCCTCGGCCGGCACCTGAGACAGTGCCAGAGGGGAGGGGCCTGGAGAGGGAGGCCTGGCTGACTCCTCTTCCTCATGTTTGGAGCTTTCTTCCTCCGATGAGATAGGCTCAGAGGCCGGGGCCACAACAAATATAATGAGTGGAGGATAGGCTGAAATAGTTTGACACAGTGGTTAGAGTGCAGTACTGCAGGCTACTTCTGCTGACTGCTGGCTGCCTGCAATTTGGCAGTTCGAATCTCACCAGGCTCAAGGTTGACTCAGCCTTCTGTCCTTCCGAGGTGGGTAAAATGAGGACCCAGATTGTGGGGGCAATTATGCTGACTGTAAACTGCTTAGAGAGGGCTGGAAAGCACTGTATATAAGTCTAAGTGCTATTGTTATTGCTATTATACTATTTCCGGCCTGAAATGCAACTTTTTCTGGGGCCAAATTATCACCTGAATATGTGATATGCTCTTGAGAAATATTTTGAGAAGTTCAGGAGTGGGGATAATTTCAAAAGAGAGACATTATTAGCTGTCAGTAAATCTATGCAAGGGGACGCAGTGGCTCAGTGACTAAGACGTTGAGCTTGTCGATCGAAAGGTCAGCAGTTCAGCAGTTCAAATCCCTAGTGCCGCGTAATGGGGTGAAGTCCCGTTACTTGTCCCAGCTTCTGCCAATCTAGCAGTTCGAAAGCATGTAAAAAATGCAAGTAGAAAAATAGGGACCACGGTAACAGCGTTCTGTGAGCCTTTGGCATTTAGTCATGCCGGCCACATGACCATGAAGACGTCTTCAGACAGCGCTGGCTCTTTGGCTTTGAAATGGAGATGAGCACCGCCCCCTAGAGTCAGGAACAACTAGCACATATGTGCAAGGAGAACCTTTACCTTTATCTTAAATCTATGCAAACTTTATTTTTGTCCTCCCTCGCCCCACAACCCCAAAAATCAAAGAGCAAAGGGGAGAGAACGGTTTTAGCCCATTCTTAAATAGTCTCGAAGTTTGACAACCACACTTGCTCTTCTAACCTGCAATGATTGCCAAAATATATACAGAAATTCAAACCATTTCTCTAGTCCCCAATGGACCACACTCACAGCTTTTCAATATAGCAAAGCCAGCCTTCCAATGAAAAGTAGACCAGGATTAAAGTTTCTTTTGACTCACATGCAGGAACTAATTTTGAAGCAGAAATGGGCTTTGTAGACAGTAAGGCCTCCTTCATATTTAAGCCACAAACTAATAATTTCCCCAATTGAATACAGTAACAGAAGGGACCTTGGAGATCTTCTAGTCCAACCCCCTGCTTAGGCAGGAACCCCTACACCACTTCAGACAATTGATTATCCAACATCTTCTTAAAAACTTCCAGTGTTGAAGCATTCACAACCTCTGGAAGCAAGTTGTTCCACTGATTAATTGTTCTGTCAGGAACCTTTGCTAGACCAATTCTCGAATACAGCTCATCTGCCTGGAACCCGCACTGTATATCGGACATTAATACAATTGAGAGAGTCCAGAGGTATTTCACGAGAAGAGTCCTCCACTCCTCTGCTCAAAACAGAATCCCTTATGCCAACAGGCTTGAAATTTTGGGACTAGACAACTTAAAACTACGCCGCCTTCAGTCTAACTTAAGCATAGTACATAAAATTATCTGCTACAACATCCTACTGTCAATGAATACTTCGGCTTCAACGGCAACAATACACGAGCAAACAATTGATATAAACTTAAGGTAAACCGCTCCAAACTTGATTGCAGAAAATACGACTTCAGCAACAGAGTGGTCAATGCCTGGAATGCACTACCTGATTCCGTGGTCTCTTCCCCAAACCCCCAAAACTTTAACCTTAGACTGTCTACTGTTGACCTCACCCCATTCCTAAGAGGTCTGTAAGGGGCATGCATAAGCGCACCAGCGTGCCTTCCGTCCCTGTCCTACTGCCCCCATTTATTCGTATCCTTATCCTGTATTCATAATCGTGTTTATACTTTTATCTGTTATCTTATATAGGCTTGACGAATAAAATAAAGTAAAATAAAATAAAATATAAAATAAAATAAAACGAAATGAAATAAAATAAAATAAAAAATGAAATGAAATGAAATAAATAAAATAAAATAATAAAATAAAAAGTAAGTAAGTAAATAAGTAAATAAGTAAGTAAGTAAGTAAGTAAGTAAGTAAGTAAGTAAATAAATAAATAAATAAATAAATAAATAAATAAATAAATAAATAAATAAATAAATACATAAATACATAAATAAATAAATACATAAATAAATAAATCTGAGATATAGTTTGGAATTAACAGTTCCAGAGAGGCAGGGCAAAGGGGAAAAAGGCAAACAACAACAAAAAAGTTACACTTTTAAGAGTTTTTTTTTTTCTTTTTTCTGTTTTTGGTGCTTTTCGTTTCCTTCCCGGGACAGCCATACAATAACGTATCCTTCTTTAGCACAAGATGAATGGGCATCTGTACAGGTTATGAGTGAGGTTTTATTGCAGATCCATAAATCCGTGTCAGAGACCCCATCTGGAGGGAGTTTTAATTTAAAGGAGAGCGATGGATGTAGGAAGACAATAAATCAACAACTACAATAACAGGGGGAAAAAAAAATAGTTGCAGCGTTCACACAGGCATTAACCTTCCATCAACACAAACATCAAATTTCACAAGCAAGAATTGTCTGGCCTTGAAATCAAGGCAATAGGAGGGAAAAACTGGCCGAAGTCTTGGCTTTGCGGTAGCTTTGGTTGCAATCATGGAGAATATGATGTGCGTATGCTGGATATTTATTTATTACGGTGCCATGAAGCGCAATTGGTGTACCCTAGAGGGAAGGAGTGGAGTGAGAAATATGCAAATATAACTGCAATCCATATGCAAGATGGCTGGTCTTCTATTTTAAGAATGAAAAGAATTGCTAATTCGGCAACAGGTTTCTTAGGATACGATCAGTGGTGGGATTCAGCCAGTTCGCGCGAACCAGTTGTTAACTTTCGGAGCAGTTTGGCAAACTGATTGTTGGAAGAAATCATTAGGGCAGAGTACTGGTTGTTAAATTACTTGAATCCCACCACTGGATACGATCAAGTCATCAGCTTTGAGAAATGATCTTCTATGAAAACTTGGGGTCGCTTCCACAGGTAATCCTTGACTTGTAACCATTTGTTTACTGACCGCTCAAAGTTACTGTCTGCTAAAATAAAGCCAGGTTCATGACACACACTTGAAAGTAAACCAGGAAGCCTGTAATTGTGGAGTCTGTTTGACAAAAACAAAGAATTACTCTTACTCGCAGGAAATGTGCATGTGTAAAGCTGGTACTGGGTAGTTAAAAAGCTGATAAAAGTAACAAAGAGTTAGGCAACTTGCAAACCTCAGCTAGAAGTTAGGAATAGAGATGGCTTGGAGCAAATAAAAGGTGTATTAGATAACTCCTGGGCAGAGGTGGTATTCAGCCGGTTCGTACCAATTCAAGCGAACCGGTAGAGGCAACTGCGGGCCCACCAGCCCCAGCATAATGCTGTCCTATTTAACCCCATTTTTGAGGCTGGGCGCATGCGTGGAAGTGCCCATGCAACCAAAGCATATGCATGGAAGGAGCACGCAAAGAAAGTGTGCGTGCGCATGGCGAACCAGTGTTAAGAATATGTGAAACCCACTGCTGCTCCTAGGGCATTCATTAGCCAAGGCTTAGGAATAGGGACAGCTAGAGACCAATGGATTTACAGACGGCTGTTACGTATAAGCTGGGCTAACAAAATCACAAATGAGGAGGTGATAAGCCGCCTGGGAAAGCAAAGGGAAATAATCAAAGCCATTAAAGAGTCCTGGTAGCGCAGAAGACTAAAGCACTGTTATTAACATCAGCTGCCTGCAATTACTGCAAGTTCAAATCTCACCAGGCTCAAGGTTGACTCAGCCTTCCATCTTTTCTAAGGTAGGTAAAATGAGGACCCAGATTGTGGGGGCAATAAGCTGACTTTGTATAAAATATACAAAAGTATGAAGGCTATTGCTTAACGCATTGTAAGCCGCCCTGAGTCTCCAGAGAAGGGCGGCATATAAATCAAATTAAAAAAAATAAAATAAAAAGCTAAAGTTAGAGTATGTTGGACATGTGATGCGACACCCAGAAAAATACAGCATCCTTCACTTAATCCTCCAGGGAAAAATTGAAGGCAAATGAGGTCCAGGCAGAAGAAGAATGGCTTCAAAAGCTAAGGGATTGGTTTGGACAAAACTCAGCAGCACTTTTTCGTACAGCTATTGACAAAAATAGGATTGCCAACGTCCGATGATGGACATGGCAGAAGGAGAAGGAGAAGGAGAAGGAGGAGGAGGAGGAGGAGGAGGAGGAGGAGGAGGAGGAGGAGGAGGAGGAGAAGAAGAAGAAGAAGAAGAAGAAGAAGAAGAAGAAGAAGAAGAAGAAGAAGAAGAAGAAGAAGAAGAAGAAGAAGAAGAAGAAGAGGAGACCAATGGAACAAATTGTAGAATTATTACTAAAATGTTTATTAGATGATATTTCTTATTATCCTGTCTTGTCGCGCCTTCTCCTTTAGTGAAAATGTATAAAGCTTTCTTAATCCTTTGTTCTTGGCATTTTGGCCAGGAGCCCTTTTCCTTGGACTACTCCAATAAAAAGCAATCAAAAAACCTGCACCTCATGTCTGGTGTCCATCATTGGCCACAGCACCAGGCACCACAATCAGGAGGCTGTGAGTTCAATCCTAAATAGAGGAAGATATTTCTCTCTCTCAGCACAATGAGAATATATCTGCTGAACAAAACTCCGCATTGGTGACACGAAGGACATCCGGCCATTAAAACACTCAGCTAGCTTCATTCAGTTGTCCAGACCCCACCCCGCAAGGAATTATGGAGTCGTTAAAAGAAGAAGAAGATGTTGTTGTTCTAAAACACGGGTCTCCAAACTTGACAACTTGTGGACTTCAACCCACAGAATTTTGCATGGCTGGAGAATTCTGGGAGTTGAAGTCCACAAGTCTTAAAAGTTGCCAAGTTTGGGGACCTCAGTTCTAAAAGATGGCAAAGAGGACTAACAAACCCAGAGGTAGTATTCAGCCGGTTCTGGCTGGTTCTGGCGAACCGGTAATGGAAATTTTGAGTAGTTCGGAGAACCGGCAAATACCACCTCTGACTGGCCCAACCCTGATCTATTGGCTGCCTCCCAAGTCCCAGCTGATCGAATCCTAGCTGATTGGCTGGATCTTCTTTTGTTGCCCTGCACAGGAGAACGGAGCTGGAAAGCAGGTTAGTGGGGTGGGGTGGGAATGGAGATTTTACAGTATCCTTTCCCTGGAGTGGGGTGGGAATGGGGATTTTGCAGTATCCTTTCCCTGGAGTGGGGAGGGAATGGAGATTTTGCAGTATCCTTCCCCTGGAGTGGGGTGGGAATGGGGATTTTGCAGTATCCTTTCCCTGGAGTGGGAAGGGAATGGAGATTTTGCAATATCCTTTCCCTGGAGTGGGGTGGGAATGGAGATTTTACAGTATACTTTTCCTGGAGTGGGGAGGAAATGGAGATTTTGCAATATATCCTTTCCCTGGAGTGGGGAAGGAATGGAGTTTTTGCAATATCCTTCCCCTGGAGTGGGGTGGGAATGGAGATTTTACAGCATCCTTCTCCTAGAGTAGGGTGGGAATGGAGACTTTGCAGTATCCTTCCCCTGCCATGCCCACCAAGCCACGCCCACCAAGCCACACCCACAGAACTGGTAGGAAAGTTTTTTGAATCCCACCACTGAACAAACCGATCCTTATTCTTCCACTCTCCGCTAACCCTTCCTGGGAAATGTCCATCTGTTGAGGGATTCAGGAGGTCCAAGCTTTCCAGAGGGAGAGACTGTTGCTTGCATGGGTCCCAATGGACTGCAATGACATTTAACGCATTCAATCATGATCTCCGTTTTGTCTGTTGGGAAGATGCTTGCAGAGCGAAGTAATTACGTGGCATTCTTTAATGACAGAATGCCTTGTACAGGATAATAGGATTATTGAAGGCTATGTGCTATTTAGTAACAACCAGCTGTTTCCATCATATTTAAAGATGAAAAGGGGTGCAGATGGGATGTGCGTTTATTTTCAAAACATCAATTTTCCAAGTGCTCACCCACTTTATCCTATAAAAAAATTTGCATCAGAACCTATACTTAAAATGTATATTTTTGGGGGGGGGGGAAATTCTGCTCAGCATATATATATTTCTAACTTTTGCAAAGCCTTTGCCAAAATAATTCCTTGTGGAAGAGATACGGATGCGTGACTCCAAATTAAGCGATCAAGTTTTTTTTTTTTTGAGGACAGGACAAAAAACATTCGGACAATAGAGAATTTTCTGTTATTTTGAGAACATTTTAATGGCATCTGCTATTCAGACAAATGAGTCTGCATAAATCAACCTTTGGATCCCTTTTCGCCCCCTTTAACCTCAAGTCTTCCACTATAATTCTCCTCTCGTGATTTGATGTAGAAAAAAAAAAGGACAGGAGGAATCTCTGAATCCCATTTGGATCGGTGCAAATGGGAACTTTGGAAGGTGCCCAAAGTCCTTATTTAAGTAGAATTGCATTTGACTTTCAGATTCCTGGGAGCCAATTTCTCAGGGGGTGCCACAAAGAAGAGGGAGTCCAGCTATTCTCCAAAGCACCTGAGGGCAGGACAAGAAGCAATGGCTGGAAACTAATCAAGGAGAGAAGCAACTTAGAACTAAGGAGGAATTTCCTGACAGTTAGAATAATTTAATCAGTGGAACAATTTGCCTCCAGAAGTTGTGAATGCTCCAACACTGGAAGTTTTTAAGAAGATGTTGGACAACCATTTGTCTGAAGTGGTGTAGGGTTTCCTGCCTAAGCAGGGGGTTGGACTAGAAGACCTCCAAGGCAGGGGTGAAATCCAGCAGGTTCTGATAGGTTCTGGAGAACCGGTAGTGGAAATTTTGAGTAGTTCGGAGAACCGGCAAATGCCACCTCTGGCTGGCCCCAGAGTGGGGTGGGAATGGAGATTTTGCAATATCCTTCCCCTAGGAGTGGGGACGGAATGGGGATTTTGCAGTATCCTTCCCCTGGAGTGGGGGGGGGAAATGGAGATTTTGCAATATCCTTCCCCTAGGAATGGGGAGGGAATGGGGATTTTGCAGTATCCTTCCCCTGGAGTGGGGGGGGAATGGAGATTTTGCAGTATCCTTCCCCTGGAGTGGGGTGGGAATGGAGATTTCGCAATATCCTTCCCCTAGGAGTGGGGAGGGAATGGGGATTTTGCAGTATCCTTCCTCTGGAGTGGGGTGGGAATGGAGATTTTGCAGTATCCTTCCCCTAGGAGTGGGGAGGGAATGGGGATTTTGCAGTATCCTTCCTCTGGAGTGGGGTGGGAATGGAGATTTTGCAGTATCCTTCCCCTGCCACGCCCACCAAGCCACACCACACCCACCAAGCCACTCCCACAGAATCGGTAGTAAAAGAAATTGAATTTCACCACTGCTCCCAGGTCCCTTCGAACTATGTTATTCTATTCTTCAGTTTACAAAGCTGGAATCAGCTCATATTGCAGGTCTAAATTCCCCCCCCCAACCTCCGATTCAAACCGGAAACAAGGCTGAAAGGCAGGGTAATAAAACCTAAATAATGATGTGCGATCAATTGAGTGCAATGATTTTATTTGCCACTACACGAGGAATCCCCATCAAACCATGATATCTCCCCACCCCACTCCGTTGTAATCGCTGTCTGTTCCTTTGTCACAACTGTTAAAAACGTCAAGAGAAGAACTGGGTGCAGAGGACCATGGCCATTTAAGGACCATTCTGTTTGGATTCAAAAAGCTGCAATATTGCACATGTACATGAGCATGAATCACATGTATTACCATCGCGATAGTAATTCATACAGTGCTATCAATAAACTTGGCATTTTACACAGTAATGTAAGCAAAAAGACAGCAGGTGGGCAGGTCCCAACCCACTAGCAGTAAAAAGAAAATCTAAGAAGGCCCAGCTAAGAAGGGAAAAAGCATGACAAATAATGGCAATAAAGCACAGGTTATATAAAGCTGGGGAAACATACAGATATAGAGAATTTGCTGCAGTGCTTAAATCCGCCCTTTAGGTCCACAAAAGAACTGAAATGAGGTGGACTGATCCAGAGAGGGCTTTTTTGCCTAAAATAGGAATAGAACTCAAGAGCCTCCTGGTGATTGATTCAAACTTGCCCAGTTGGCTTTCATGATCAAAGTGGGACTAGAACTCACCGTCTCCTGGCTATAGGTCCAACGTTACCCAGATAGCTTTCAGACTTTAGTAGAACTCTGTCTCCTGGTGATTAGGCCAAAGCCACCTAGCTACTTTTCATGTCTAAGATGGGACTAGAATTCACAGTCTCCTGATGATTGGCTCACACAGCTGGCTTTCATGCCCAAGGAGGGACTAGAACTCCCAATGTCCTGGTGATTGGCTCAAACTCACCTAGCTAGCTTTTATGCTTAAGGTGGAACAAGAACTCACCATCTCCTGGTGATAGGCCCAAAGTTACCCAGATAGCTTTCAGACCTAAGGCAGAAGTAGAACTCTTGTCTTCTGGTGATTGGGCCAAAGTCACCCCACTACCTTTCATGTCTAAGGCAGGACTAGAATTCCCAGTCTCCTGATGCTTGGCTCAAAGTCACCCAGCTGGCTTTCATGCCCAAGGAGGGACTAGAACTCACAATGTCCTGGTGATTGACTCAAAGTCACCCAGCTGGCTTTTATGCTTAAGGTGGGACTAGAATTCACAGTCTCCTAGTTTCTAGGCCCAACTCTTCAGCCAGCATACTCTGGTTAACTGAATTCTTTCAAAAACTGGTAACTCTTCAGTCACAGACACACACAGACACACACACAGAGAAAGTCCAAGCCAACATCTTTGTCACTCTTTTGCATTCAAACTCATTTGCCAAGTATGCCTTTTGCCTGCCCTGTTGCTGATGCTTTTAGTCATCAGCGAACTGAGTCACCTTCACATGTACATTGAAGCTGAACCCCTTGCCACGGCCATTCTTCCCTCATCCTCAGACTCCCCACCAGCCCACAAAGATCAGTGTGCATTTAAAAGCTGGATACAGCTAAATGTCACAAGTGAGGCTGTAGGATGAGAGTGTTAGCGTTCTGCTCTAATGAAATGCTTTGTTGAGTCATATCTGTCGGGAAACAATATGGTCTATATATGGCAGGCATATGTGCAAAGATGTTTTTTGGGTTCTTTGCTCTTTTGGCTAGTCTTTCACAGGTCGGTAGATGGGCAAAACACTGCGCTATCCTTGCTGTTAATTTGTGGCATCCATGGAGACTTTTTCAGAACAGGATTAGATGAGCAAAGATATCCCAGAATATTCACTTTCTGGGTGAATCAGGAAAGAAAACTTATCTATTTATTTTCCTTCCTTAGAGTTGAGCTTCATAGCTACCGTACATGGGGAAATCCCCATGGAATGTTCTTGGTATCAATAAGGGAGTGATTTGCTGGTGTCTTGGTGACATTTTTCAGCTCTGGAGGTATCCAGAGGGGGTCAAATCCAGTGGTGGGATTCAGCCAGTTCGCACCACTTCGGGAGAACTGGTTGTTTACTTTCTAAGCAGTTTGGTGAACTGGTTGTTGGAAGAAATCATTAGGGCAGAGAACCGATTGTTAAATTATTTGAATCCCACCACTGGTCAAATCTATTTTCCAAAACACCTAAAGGCAGAACAAGAAGCAATGAATGGAAACTAATCAAGGGGAGAATCAACCTAGAACAAAGCAGAAATTTCCTGACAGTGAGAATAAATAATCAGTAGAACGACTTGACTCCTGAAGTTGTGGGTGCTCCAACACTGGAGGTTTTTAAGAAGAGATTGGACAGCCATTTGTCTGAAATGATATAGTGTCTCCTCTTGAGCAGGCACTGGACTAGAAGAGCCCAAAAGTCCCTTCTGTTGTGGTCCGCCAGCAGCCTGTGGAGCTGGCAACGGAGTCGGACAGTGAGGAGGCTGAGGAAGAACAGGGGCCAGTCCTGGAGGCTGGGGAAGGCCCGGATGAGGGCTCTGCGTCGGAGGCAGAGATGGGGCCAGGGCCATCTGGGAGTGAGGTGCGGACTCCGGAGCCTCCAGAGGCTGACAGCAGAGAGGCAGAGGAACAGGAGGAGCCTATTCCTAGTGCACGCATGAGAAGAGCTGCCAGAAGGCAAGAGCAGCTAAAGCAAAATAGACGACTCGGGAGTATGGCCAAGAGATGATTGATCCCTCCCATAAGGCTTAAAAGACCAGCAACGACTCTTGGGCTCTTTGTCGGAAAACAACGTTGATAGATTTGTTTCTTATCTTGCTGCATTTATTTCTTGTCTGCGTCTTCTGCTTCTGAACTTTTGCCAAGAAAAGCCTTTGGCAGTTTGCAACAGTAGACCAAGGTCGGTGATAAGGTTGAAGAATTGTGCTATGAAGAATTTGTTTTGATTTAGTTTGGACTACCCTGAGAATGAGTTAATTCTCAACTGTTCTAATAAAGTCTGTTTGTTTAGAAACGTTTGCTTCTGATAAGGCCTATTTGGGCCTGGGTCACAACACCTTCCAACTCTGTTATTCTGTTATCCCATCCTAGCACTAACCAAGTCCAATCTAGCTCAATTTCAAATCCTAGAATAGGTCAGCCAGGTGTCACCAACTCCTGAAGCAAAAATAAATTCTCCTTCAAATCAAGTTAACCTATACAGTCAAACTCAACTCCTAAGAAGATTCCTAGTTTAAATCAAGAAACTGTAAAACTTACATATAAAACATGGAAATCAAGTTTACATTGAATCATAATGGCTGCTGAGGTGTCCCTTGTCTTCTCCCATTCTTTAGTGATGGTGGTTACATTAAATCAATGATGAATCTGCATACAGACGGGAGGTGCGTCCGGAACAATCTCCAACTGAACACACTCAAAACCGTAGAAATAGTGGTAGACTTTAGGAGAAACCCTTCCATACTTCCACCTCTTACAATACTAGACAACACAGTATATACAGTAGAGACTTTCAAATTTCTAGTTTCTACCATATCGCAAAATCTAAAATGGACACCCGACATCAAAAATGCCATCAAAAAAGCACAACAAAGAATGTTCTTTCTGCACCAACTCAGAAAGCTCAAACTGCCCAAAGAACTGCTGATCCAGATCTACAGAGGAATTATTGAGTCTGTCATCTGCACCTCTATAACTGTCTGGCTTGGTTCTGCAACCCAACAAGACAGACAGAGACTTCAGAGGATAATTAGAACTGCAGAAAAAACAATGGCTACCAACCTGCCTTCCACTGAGGACTTGTATATTGTACGAGTCAAAAAGAGGGCTGGGAAAATATCTACAGACCCCTCGCATCCTGGACATAAACTGTTTCAACTCGTACCCTCAAAACGACACTATAGAGCACTGCACACCAGAACAACTAGACACAAGAACTGTTTTTTCCCTGAACACCATCACTCTGCTAAACAAATAATTCCCTCAACACTGTCAAAGTAGTTACTAAGTCTGCACTACTATTAATCTTCTCATCGTTCCTATCACCCATCTCCTCCCACTTATGACTGTATGACTGTAACCTTGTTGCTGGTATCCTTACGATTTATATTAACTGTTTCCTAATATGATTTGATTGCTTATTTGTATCCTATGACTATCATTAAGTGTTGTACCTTATGATTCTTGACAAACATATCTTTTCTTTTATGTACACTGAGAGCATATGCACCAATCACACTTGGCCAATAAAATTCTATTCTATTCTATTCTATTCTATTCTATTCTATTCTATTCTATTCTATTCTATTCTATTCTATTCTATTCTATTTTATCAAATTAAATTTGTATTGTAGGCGCAGAACAATTACTTGGTTGAGTAAAGCAGCTGAAGAAACTGAAGAAATAATACCGGTAGATTGTGGATAGTACTTTTCTCATCTCTTTCTACCTGATCCTTTTCAACTCTAGAATTCAGCTAGGAAGCATCCGTAGATGAAATAACACCATTGAGTGACGATTATTTTCTTTTTAACAATAGAGATCAGAGAGTTGAACCGAGGCTGAAACAACTGTCTTGCACGCAAGAGAAGTGTTTCCAATTCTTCTGGAGGTGTTATGAACTCCAATCAGAGAGTTTCAAGTTTGAAACATAATTTTCAGGTTTAGACATTGACCAGAACAGTCTATTTTAAAACATGGCTAGGTGTCCTCTAACTCAAAACAATCGTTTTGGGCTTAAAACAAAGTTTTCTTCATTCAAAATTCCCATTCGGAATGGTGTGGCCATCCTGAATTTTAATGCAGTTTAAAAACAACAACAACACCAGAGGTGGGTGTCAAAAGGTTCTGACCAGTTCTGGAGAACCGGTAGTGGAATTTTTGAGTAGTTCAGAGAACCGGTAGTAGAAATGCTGACTGGCCCCACCCCCATCTATGCTCTACCTCCCAAGTCCCAGCTGATTGGGAGGAAATGGGGATTTTGCAGTAACCTTCCCCTGGATTGGGGAGGGAATGGAGATTTTATAGTATCCCTCTCCTGGAGAGGAGTTGGAATGGAGATTTTATAGTTTCCTTCCCCTGCCACACCCACCAAGCCACACCCACAGAACCGGTAGTAAAAATTTTTGAAACCCATCACTGAACATTATTATTATTCTCGGATTGACATGGAAGTTATCTGGAACACACGTGTGACAGAATCGTTGCAAAATGGATGATTCCTCGAACTTATTTCTGACCAAAGTAAGCCGTGAGAAAATACAGAAGTAGCAAATGTTCTAAATCGTCTTTGAGATGTCTTTTTTCCGCCTTTCTTCTAGCCCTTTGATCATGCCATTTCTTTCAACCTCTATCTTGATTCTACAAAGCTCGCCATCTTTTTTCTGACTGCTGAAGCTCTTTGAGACAAACCCTAACCTTGCACTCAGTAGCTGGAAAATAGTCTTTTTTTTTTTCAAATATTTCAATTGTTAGACAGCGAGTGAAACAGGGGCTTTAACAGCATCGGGGTTACGATTAAAAGTATCAAGTGAAAGAGGGTTGGATAAATATTATCTAATACAGCGATTAATATTTGCTCTTAATTCAATTTCTTTTTCTTTTTTTTCCCCTTGTGGCCTCTTTACCTCTTTACTTCGATAAAAATTATCTTCCCCAGCTCATGATGTGAATGATCCCTTGTAGGAAGGTTAACACTATCATAACATAGTTATTCTGCTATAGCTTGCAAGCAGCTCATCACCATATTTCATTCCAAAAAGGCACCAGTCTAGAAACCAGGAGACTGTGAGTTCTAGTTCCACCTTGAATGAAAGCCAACCAGGTGACTTTGGGCCAGTCACCCTCTCTCAGCCCAACTCACCTCATACATCTGTAGTTGCTGGGATAATAAGAGGAATAAAATAGAATGACAGAGGTGGAAGGGACCTTGGAGGCCTTCTAGTCCAACCCCCTGCAGGAAACCCCATACCCGTGTTGGTGAACCTATGGCACATGTGCCGGAAGTGGCACACAGAGCCATTTTTCTGGGCACGCGAGCCATCATCAAGCACACCTGAAACTGTGCATGGGCGCACCTCTGGTGAGCATGCGCGCAATTCAGGGGATCCAGCTGGTCTTTGGAGCTCTGTGTGTGTGCATTGTGTGCATGAAAGCTGCGCGCATGTGCAGATGGTGCAGTTATGCGTGCAGCACATGGGGAGAAGCTGCGCATTACCACAGATGGAATGCAAGTGTTGTGGCCCATCAGTGGCCTGTGCAGCTAGTAGCTGATTCAGACAGCGAGGAGACTGGTGTGGTGCTGCGCCAGCAGCCTGTGCAGCTGGCACTCAAGTCAGACAATGAGGAGGCTGGAGAAGATGTGGTGCCAGAAGCGAGGATTCAACCAGGACCTTCAGAACCTCCAGAAGCTCCCATAAGTGAAGAGGAAGAAGAGGAGGAGCCTCTTCTCAATTCACGGGCACACAGAGCTGCCAAAAGGCAGGAGTGGCTCCTCAGGAGGAGGTCTCCTCGAGAGTAAGGCTTGGGGTTAATTGGCCACTCCCTTAGCTTATTTAAGGAAGGACGACGACTGAAGCAATTTGCAGGGAACAACTTCGTTCACTCTTCTTCGTGTCTTGATCTTAGTTCTATTATCAGTTTCCTGCAAATTGCTTCTGGGCTTTCTGCCAACCATAGTAAGATTACGATTATTTATTCTTTGGATTCTTGTAGGCTGTTAAGAAAGTTAATAACAGCCTTTGTTTGAAAAAAGACTGATTTAATTTAGTAAACTAAGGTTTGTACAGACTTTGTATGTGCTGTGTTCTTTGGGGTCCGTAGCTGGGGCAGAACAGCGAGCACGCGCAGGGCACGACACGCGTACCTGTTTGGCACACAGTAAGTAAAAGGTTCGTCATCACTGCCCTATACCATTTCAGACAAGTGGTTATCCAGGAGGGAAAAAGGGTGTTGGATATGTTTGCTGCCTTGAGTTACTTGTAAAAAATAATAAAGGTGAGAAACAAGACAAGACAAAACAAAACAAAATTAGAAGTCACACACAAGGAACTGACAACGAATCATAGACAAGCCACTTTGCAGGTTTAGGTTAGAGACAGCTGCCATCCAGATGAACTCAAGGAATAGAGAAAGTGGCTGTTGGATCTCATCATCCCTGGTGTGAGCCACAACTTTGGAAAATTAAAGTTGCAATGTATAGCATGACGGTGTCAAGATTTAGAAATGAGAGCCTTGTCCATGAGTCCATTTTGGTTTTCCGTTCATGTTTCCAGTGCCCTCACAGTTTGGAGGGAGAAACCAAGATGTTCCCAGATCAGAATTTGGCTTGACATTCTGGCGTCATCTGAAGTCATTTGGGTTTCTGGTCTCTATAAGCTCTTGGGAATGTATGAAACAACAAAGCATGGTTGTTGAGAAGGTTTAAAACCTACCTTCTCATGTATGAAGAGAAGTGTGGACAGGGGTGGGCTGCTGGGGGTTCATAGGGGTTCGGGAGAACCTCTAGCTAAGATTCTGTGCAGTTCAGGGATCCCCCAAATTCCACCCCTGGCTGGCCCTGCCCACGCTGCCCCTCCCCTCCCCTCCCCGGAGTCTGCACATGGCCCGTTTTGGATGCAAGCAAGTGCAGGGTGCACACGGAGGCTCAGGGAGGGTGAAAAACAGGCCTAGGAAGTTCAGGAAGCCGGAAATGGGCCCATTTCCAGCCTCCAGAGGGCCTCCAGAGCCTGGGGAGGCAGTTCTTGCCTTCCGGGAGGCTCGAGGAAAGCCTCTGGAGCCTGGGAGGACAGAAATGCCCCCTGGCGGTGGTGCAGGAGGCCGACTAGGCCACGCCCAACATGGCCACGCCCACCCAGCAACTGGGCAGAGAACCCCTTGCTAAATTTTTTGAAGCCCATCCCTCAGTGTGGAGTATGCCCAAATCAGTGAATGCTCACCATTTCCTTTTTTAAAAAAAAATTGCTTTACTTACTGGTACCTTTACTAGCTTTGCTCTCTTCTATTGATACGAGATGTAGCACTGCTCTCATCTGTCATGCTCTAAAAGAGCATTAGCAATTACACGAAGAGGTTCTATTAAGGGATATAGGTACTTCTCCTTGATCAAAGGTAGTGCACCATTCAATCCTGGCTGACGATCGGCACAAATCAGAAAAAATGTAGTGTTCACAGGCTCATCCTTCAGTGCTACAGGATTGGCTTTTCGTGCTGAACAGAACAGAACAAAATATCAGAGTTGGAAGGGACCTTGGAGGTCTTCTAGTCCAACCCCCTGCCCGAGAAGGAGACACTATACCATTCCAGACAAGTGGCCATCCAGTCTCTTCTTAAATGCCTCCAGTAATGGAGAACCCACAACTTTCTCCATCTTGGAGGCGAGCTGGTTAATTGTTCTCACTGTTAGGAAGTTTCTCCTTAATTCTAGGTTGCTTCTCTCCTTGATTAGTCTCCATCCATTGCTTCTTCTGGTGCTTTGGAAAATAAGTTGACCCCGTCTTCTCTGTGGCAACCCCTCAAATATTGGAACACTGCTATTGTGTCACGCCTAGTCCTTCTTTTCACTAGACTAGACAAACCCAATTCCTCATATGTCGCAGTTTACAGGTTTAATATGCTGAAAAGCCCCACTTTCAGTCTCCAGTTAGGGTAGAAAACTTTCTGCTTGAACCCTGAAGATAGTGTCTAGCGGCAGCCAGACTTTTGGTGGCGCAAAACTGGAAGAAGGAAGAAATACCTACTATTGAAGAATGGACATTAAAAGTAGCCAATATGGCGGAGATGGCTAAAATTTCTGCATATTTGAAGGACTGTTCGAATGAAAGATTATGTACTGGAATGGAGAAGATGGATCGACTATATACAAAACAAATACGGGACTAAAAAGTTGCAAATAGCTTATGAATGAAATATTTAATGATTTTTTTTTCTACTTTGATATTTTAGTACCTATGGCGGAGTTAAAGAGTAAGGGGAAGTTAAGAGTTTATAGTTAGTTTGCTCATGTTAGATTATGTTTGTTAAATGCAATACCCTGTATTTTGCTCTGGGAAGTCGGGGGGGGGAGGAGGGAGAGGGGAAGGGGTGGGGGAAGGGGGGGAATTTGTTTGTAAAATATTTTAAAACTTTTCAATAAAAAAAAAGAGATAGTGTCTGAAAGGAACAGCTGGGCTTGTTCACAAGGTTTGATTATATCTTTGGCCTTTCTGGCCCCCTGTACTTCTTAACTTGCATTCTTCTATGTTAGATTTGTTATATATTGTTTTCGACACTTATTCTTCTGGTTTTTGTTTTCCCACATTCTTTTGCCATGGGCCCCACTAGCTGATGGAAATTGACACTCCTCTTCTGGAGAATAAAACTCTGTAGCCTTCCATCAACCGTCTATTTTTAAGAGGTCTGCGAGAGACGCAGATATCCACGAAGCTATGAATCAAACCAAGTGCTTTTAGATCTGCCTCCAGATTCCAAAGCAGCTCACAGAAAAAAGTGTTTGCACCTCTCATTTGATATAAACGGTGTAGTCAAGATAACAGAAACATATTTGAATGGCAAAGCACGGATTATTTTGAAGTCCTAACCCTCTTTCTCGCTAGAACGAGAAAAAGAGAGGCGGGAAAAAAAAATAAACAAGTATATTTAGTGCCTCTTAAGAGTACGGCTAGATACAAATTATGGCAATTTCCAGCCGCTGAAATAAAGCACCCAACTCTGCACCCTCGTAGTGGGCCAAGCTATTAATTCAAACGTTTGTGCCTGTTAGATTATGGTGGGCAGCCGAGATTCCATTAGACGGGCCAATTTCAACTGCATTTCCCTGATAAACAGACAGGAGTCTGCTCCTAAATGGAGCTTGATAGATTTGATTAGGACAGAGTTTTCACAGGTTGTGATTTCAGCCGGGAAAATTGCTGTTTGATGTGCGAGGGAAAATAGCCTTTGAAATCTGCTCGTGAAGGGAGGAAAGGCGGGACAGTGATGGAGTATCCAGAGATCTACCCAATTACTATCATCCAGCTCCCAGGGCTACCAAATGTCACGAAAAAGACCAGGTTTGGAGAGAGCATCACCTCAACCGTGATGCATTAGAAGGGCTTAAAAAAAAAATTAGGGTGGAAAAGATGTGTTATTGAAAACAAAGCATAACAAAATCCAAAGACGATATCCTTTCTCATTCCGCGTAAGTGCATGCTTGACCGGGGGTCTGCGGGAAAGAGACAAGGGGACAAAAGGATGTTCTAACTGTTAGGGTTCCAAGTTAACACCCCCAACGAAAGGTAATTCCAATGCTTGAAATTCCTCAAAGTTCCATTTTATTAGAGATGTCATATTGGTACATATGGGAAAACCCGAATCTGAAAGTTTCCAGGTTTTCCCCACCCAAAGAAAAGTTCAAGTCCCTGTCCAGCACCCACATGTCCATCACATGACCCAATCAAACATTGTCCCAACTGGAGATGCCTCCCAGTTCCAGCCTTCCAGGTGCAGGGCAAGTTGACCTTGACTTCTTGAGAAAGGAATGTTATTATGACTATACAATCCCGCCTCCCAGTTTCCCACAGTAGTAAACGTGGCAGTCTGAAGGCCTAATACAAAAGATGGCTTCCAGGCCTGACACTGACTTCTACTGGAGGCCTCTGCTAACTGACTCACAGGGTCCTCCCTAGTGGTGGGTTCCTCCCGGTTCCTCCCATTTCCGCTGAGCCAGTAGCGGTGACAATATGATGTCACCGAACCGGTTCTGCTCCCCCGCCCCCCTATTATTCTTACCTTTTATTTGGCCCTGCCCCCAATCTATTGCTGCCTCCTGAGTCCCAGCTGATCAGCTAGAAGGAAAAAACCTGTTTAAACTCTTGCCGTGGGGCTTCAAAGGGCCGCCCGACAGCTGATCAGTGTTAAAAGGCAGTGTGGTGGTAGACCGGTGCCTCCAAAAACAAATGAGTAAACTGGTGCCTGCAAAAATAAATGGGTAGACCAGTGCCTCCAAAAACGAATGAGTAGACCGGTGCCTGCAAAAATAAATGGGTAGACCAGTGCCTCCAAAAACAAATGGGTAGACCAGTACAGCTCTGCAAGTAGTTAAAAGCCTAGTGGACCAGTACCTCTGCTAAATCCTAAAGAATTGGCACATGACCATCAAGCCATGCCCACAAAATAAGCCACGCCCACAGAACCAGTAGTAAAAAAATTTAGAACCCACCCCTGGTCCTCCCCCATTCTAAGTGGACTAGTTTCTGTAGGGAAGTTTATATGATTTATTATCCATTGGACTTTATACAATTCATTTGGAGCCAGGGTAAAATAACCCGCGGGGACTTACTTAGGATTCCATAAATAAGAAAAAGTGTCACCTAAGGAACATGCAGAGAGAAAAAATAAATTGGGCTAGGAAAGATAGCAACATGTGGCTGTGAAAAGACACTTGGTTCAAACCAAGATGGATGGAGAGGCTGGAAAAAATGAGCAGGGAGGATGCCAGAGTTGCTAGTGCCATCTTGAGATACACTAGTGGCCAAAATTGTGGAAACCTTTTGGGAAAAGTGTATTTTCTAAAACTAGCTAATAACACCACTTTTTTGGGGAGGGAGTAGTACCATGAAATTATATATCAATGGAAAGATAATTTAATTAAGAATGTAATGAAATAACTTTTATGAAGGATTTGCTATTAGAAGAGCAGTTACAGTAGAAAGAAGAAAAGTGAAACACCTAGAAAAAATGAGATGATCACCATAGAAAAAATGAGATATACAAAAATGATCACTATGTCAGTTAATACTTAGTTAGGTAACCTTTAGCATGAATTATGGCCTTACAACGTCTTCCCATGGAGTGAACCAAGTCTTTTAGTTCTGCAGCTGTTATCATGTGCAACCAAGATTGAATGATGGCTTCTATTAACTGGGTTTTATTGCTGGGTTGCTTCTTACTAACAAGTTTCTTTAGTCGGCTCCATAGATTTTCAATTGGGTTAAGGTCTGGACTATTCCCAGGCCATTCCAGCAATGGAATAGGATTATCTTGAAACGCCAAAAAAAAAGTGGTGTTATTAGCCATCAGACCTCAAAAATACACTTTACCCAAAAGGTTTCCACAATTTTGGCCACTAGTGTATCTTCAAAAAATTTATCTGAACCCCTTCCCAGTTCCTGAACTCAATTCCCATAAAGCTTTTAGCAATTCAGACAAGAGGGACAGGAGATGTCATCCTCCAACTCATTGGGAAACTGCAAATTCTCCAGATCTGAACCAAAAGGTGGCTCTAGATGAATTTATGAATTTATGGATTGTATATCCCATTATTTGTTCATTTCATTGATTGACTGGTGGATCAATCTCCTGCCTTTCTGATATAGTGAGCTTGTCTGCACACCAATTACATTTCTTCCAGTCTCCTTGAAGTACAGAGGACAAGTATGGGTTTTTACTCAGAGGTGGATGCTACCAGTGGCTCAGAGGCACAATAGTACTCTCCTTGGAATTCTCAAGTCAGGAGTTCTGTCCTTGATGTTTTTTTTATTTCTAGGCTGCATAAACAGAGGGATAGAATCAAGATCACGTGAAGTGTTTAATACCACTTTATAATGCCTTGGGAAGGCCACACTTGGAATACTGCATCCAGTTTTGGTCGCCACGATGTAAAAAAGATGTGGAGACTCTAGAAAGAGTGCAGAGAAGAGCAACAAAGACGATTAGGGGACTGGAGGCTAAAACCTATGAAGAACGGTTGTAGGAACTGGGTACGTCTAGTTTAATGAAAAGAAAGACTAGGGGTGACATGATACTAGTGTTCCAATATCTCAGGGGCTTCCACAAAGAAGAGGGAGTCAAGCTATTCTCCAAAGCACCTGAGGGTAGGACAAGAAGCAATGGGTGGAAACTAATCAAGGAGAAAAGCAATTTAGAACTAAGGAGAAATTTCCTGACTGTTAGAACAATTAATCAGTGGAAAAACTTGCCTCCAGAAGCTGTGAATGCTCCAATGCTGGAAGTTTTTAAGCAGATGTTGGATAACCATTTGTCTGAAGTGTAGGGTTTTCTGCCTAAGCAGGGGGGTGGACTAGAAGACCTCCAAGGTCCCTTCCAACTCTGTTATTCTATTCTATTCTATTTGTTAGATTTATATCCCACTTTTTGTACTGGAGCTCAAAGCAGCGTATATAGCTCTTTCCCTTCCTATTTTTTTCCTGTGAGATAGATCGGATTGAGAGAGAGAGTAATTGATCAAAGTCATCTATTGAGCTTCTGTGGCTGTGGAGAACTTGTAACTGGACCTTCTCGTCCATAATCTGGATGAGAGATTTAAATCAGATGAAGATTACCCACGAGATTAGCTAAAATGAGCAAAAACCTCTCTCACCAATATGCTGGAAATGTAAAGAAGCACCAGGAACCTTTTATCATATATGGTGGGTCTGTCCGAAAGCTAGGGATTTTTGGCATCCGATAAAATGATGGCTGGAAGAGATGGTAAATCAAAATATAGATCCAAAGCCAGAACTCTTTCTACTGGGTATCACAAGGGACAAATATAATAAAGGAACAATATATTTACTGTGGCATGTACTAACGGCAGCGAGACTGGTCTTCATGCAAAATTGGAAAAGTAAAGAGACTCCCCCCCCCGCGAAGAAGAGATAATAAATAAGATACTGACTTGCACAGAAATGGACAGGCGGTCTTTAGAACTCAAAGACAAGGGTGAAACGGAATGTCATGAAATCTGGAATAAAATGTATCAATGGTTGGAGACAAGGAGGAGGAATGTCAGTATAAAGAAATACTGATAAGTCGAGAGTTGGAAAATTATTACGTTAGTATTATTATTTTTATTTTATTAGTTTGATTCATATGCTGCCCTTCTCCGGAGACTCAGGGCGGCTTACAATGCTTTTAAGCAATAGCCTTCATATTTTTGTATATACCTGCTTAGTAAGGCTTTTGGCCCGCCCTAAGTGGTGTTCTCTTTTATACAAAGTCAGCTTATTGCCCCCACAAACCGGGTCCTCAGTTTACCTACTTCGGAAGGATGGAAGGCTGATTCAACCTTGGGCCTGGTGAGAATTGAACTCGCAGTAATTGCAGGCAGCTGGCAGCTAAATATTACTTTAACAGTAGTTTAGTCCACTGCACCACCAGGCTCCTAGTATCATGTGATAGGTAGGAATTGTATTGGTATTGAAAGTAATTTTCACAAAGAGATTTACGTGTCTGAATTTTGATAGACTGTACATATTTATGTATTGAATATGAATTGCATTTGTTGTAAGGTAAAACTTGATGGAAATGTTTGAACCAGAAAAGTTGCACTAGGTCCAATGTTTTTAACTGTATATTTAATTAAAAAAAACTTTTAAAAACTTAAATAATTAAATAAATAACTAAATATAAATAAATCAGATGAAGATGTTGGAGCTTAATTTATAATCCAATTCTTCTGCTTCCAATGTCACTGGTGGAAATGGTCTGGAGAACACCAGCTCACTTGGAATAGAATTCTTGCTGTGCAATTATGCATAATGCTTGCCCAGATTCCCAAAAGACTGGCATCCAGTGATGATCATTCCCCCCCCCTCCATCATGTCAACTTGCAACCCGACTAATTCTTGAGCAATTTCTGGCTGCATTGAAAGGCTTACCACTTTTCAGACTGGTTCCAACTGCCCTTTTTTCCCCATCGTGGCAAATAAACACTTTTCAATAGCCATTTAAGAGCACCGGCACTTTGCTGAACTTGTTATCCAAAAGCCAAACATCGGGCATCTTGCCTACCTATTATTAGATGTGCCAATGAATTACGAGGCTGATAATTAATGAGGTTATTCCCATCACAACGTACAGAAATTATGAGTAAGTGCAGGGCATTTTTCCCCTCGACTACAGAAATATTTAATGGCAGGCATTTCGATAAAGACGTACCATCATTATACATCTACAAAGGGTTGCTGGGTTATAACTGAAAGGAAGGTTATCACTTAGAGAGGGACGGGGAAAGTGAAGTCCAATAAATCAGAGCTTGCTTTCAATTTCCAGCATTTCCAGGATCAGGTCAAATTCTTCCATGCAAGGATGAATTTTAGAATAATCTAAGTCCCATCAAAGTGTAAAAGAAGTCTGTCTGCCTGCCTGCCTGTCTGTCTGTCTGTAACTCTCTGTCTGTCTTTGTCTCTGTCTGTCTCTGTCTTTCTCTCCCTCTCTCCCTCTCCCTCCGTGTATGTGTGTGGTTTTAACTGATAAATTCAAGCAGTTCTGTCCGAAGGTAAAAGTAAGATCCCTGTTTCCCAAAAACAGAGATCTGTGGCCTCCACGCTCAACCAGCCTACTTCTATCAACTATTCAAAGCTATAAAGTGGTTGGGTTGGGTTGAGTTTAGCATACTGTATGATTATGGCTTAAATCAAGAACCCAGGATGAAAAACTAATTGTCACTGTAAATCACAGAATGGTAGACTAGATAGCCCTCTGGCTTGATTTAGCTTCGGAGAACTTAATAGAATAGAATAGAATAGAATAGAATAGAATAGAATAGAATAGAATAGAATAGAATAGAATAGAATAGAATAGAATAGAATAACAGAGTTGGAAGGGACCTTGGAGGTCTTCATAAATTCATATAGAGCCACCTTTTTGTTCCATGGATGAGAATCCTCAAGGGGAAAACAACTCAAGAACAACTCAAAATAATCTCATTTTGAAAAGTGAGATTATAAAAGCCCAGTCTAGCACAATACCAATGAAGAAGAGAAATAACAGCTCTCAAAAGAAACCAGCATGGCTGCATAAAAAAACTCTCTGACAAATTGAAAGACAAAAAGGACAAGTATAAAAAGTGGAAAGAGGGGCAAATAACTAAGGCAGAATATCAGCAAATAGCTCGAGCCTGTAAAGATGAAGTGAGGAAAGCTAAGGCTCACAATGAACAAAGGCTTGTTTATGGATTGGACTAGAACACGGGTGTCAAACTTGCTGCGTCACGTTGCCATCACATGACATTTTTCCCATACACGGAGCTGGGGTGGGCGTGGCCTGCACGTGACACATCCGGCCCGGGGCTGCCAGTTTGACACACCTTCTAACTCTGTCATTCAATGTTAGGCTGTCCACAACAATGAGATGCACTGAGGAAAATGGCAGAGATGGTTCCCAGGCCGGCCATGCTGATTTCTAATCTCAGTCTTTCTTTTCCCCAGGTTCTCTCCAACGGTCCCATCCTGTTCACTCCTCAAAGAGTTATTCTGCCTAACAAGACAGAAAGAACATTTTTTCCCCAATGTTCCATTGGTCTGGCTGCAATAAAAATAATCCATCACCCCAGCATTTTATCAGTTACTCGCTCATGGTAGACTACAGCAACAACCTTTAAAAAGGAACTTTTAATAAGGTTACTTCTTACATTTGTATGAAAGAAAAATACAGCCTCCCTTCTTACTAGAAGCAGAAGTATGGATGTTGAAGGCCAAGGTCTGTTTACAACTTGTATTGATTAGGCATGATTAGACAGGGAAAGTCACATGTTCGTTTCTCGTTTGCTTCTTTTTGGGGAAAAATGCCAAAGATAATCCCACCATTACTTGGAGGCATCTCTTCTCTTCCTATCTCGTTGAAATCTGATTTTTATTTAAAAAAAATCATTCCTTTTGCTTTTATTGTATTTGTCTGTCAAATGCTAGCAGATAGAGTTCAAATCAGCAATTTGAAACAACAATTTGTGTCTAAGGTAAAGGTAAGGTAAAGGTTCCCCTCGCATATATGTGCTAGTCATTCCCAACTCTAGGGGGCGGTGCTCATCTCCGTTTCAAAGCCAAAGAGCCAGCACTGTCCGAAGACGTCTCCGTGGTCATGTGGCCGGCATGACTAAATGCCAAAGGTGCATGGAACGCTGTTACCTTCCCACCAAAGGTGGTCCCTATTTTTCTACTTGCATTCTTTACGTGCTTTCGAACTGCTAGGTTGGCAGAATCTGGGACAAGTAATGGGAGCTCACCCCATTAGGCGGCACTAGGGATTCGAACCACTGAACTGCTGATCTTTCAATTGACAAGCTCAGTGTCCTAGCCACTGAGCCACCGTGTCCCTTCCTATGTGACTAAATTAATGCAAAACATGACCAGATCACAAATGCAGTCAGAAGGGCAAGGTAAAAGAATAAAGGGGATATGAATGATACTCTTAGAACCAAATGAGTTTCTAGTAACTGATCCAGTGCATTAAAGATGTTACCTAGTTGGATAATGAAACATTTGCAAGAAAACAACCAAGTTTAGAGAGCACCAAGAACTCCAAAGTTCAATCCTGAACCACAAATACTGTCTTCTCTTGGAGACAGGAAGTTGTTATAGTTCAAATGAATCCTAACACATAGAAGATCCACTTTTGCATCCTAATTTCTCCTACTGTCAGCTTGGTGAGCAGGCTAAAATTCCAATAGTATTTACCTGCCAAGGAAGATGCAATTTATTTATGGCGTGCTATGATTCAGCATTGTCTTTCTAACTCCAGGCAAAGAAAGTTCCCTGCCTTTTCTCCCTACCAGCTTTCTTTAAATTCAGCGAAAGAAAAATCTGCTTTCTGAATTTTGCTCAACAGAGGTGACAATATTGTGAAATCATCGTGAGTGGAGAACAAAGTTCCTGCAATTATTTAGCTACACGATTACCAACAGGCATGTGTGGAACTCATGTTTTTCATCCTGTAATCCTCTCCCAGCCTTCCAAAGAGTCTATTCAATCCCAAAGGAAGACAGGAATCATGCTAGCGATATTGCTAGATGGGAATCCTTGTCTTTAAAATGTTGGACAACATTGTATCCTTCTGCTAAAATTCAGAGAAAATAGAATAGAATAGAATAGAATAGAATAGAATAGAATAGAATAGAATAGAATAGAACAGGAGTAGAGTAGAGTAGAGTAGAGTAGAGTAGAGTAGAGTAGAGTAGAGTAGAGTAGAGCAGAGTAGACTAGATCAGAGTAGACTAGACTAGAGTAGAGTGTAGAGTGTACAGTAGAGTAGAGTAGAGTAGGAATAGAATAGAATAGAATAGAATAGAATAGAATAGAATAGAATAGAATAGAATAGAACAGAACAGAACAGAACAGAACAGAACAGAACAGTAGTAGAGTAGGGTAGGGTAGGGTAGGGTAGGGTAGGGTAGAGTAGAGTAGAGTAGAGTAGAGTAGAGTAGAGTAGAGTGTAGAGTAGAGTAGAATAGAATAGAATAGAACAGAATAGGAGTAGAGTAGAGTAGAGTAGAGTAGAGTAGAGTAGAGTAGAGTAGAGTAGTGTAGAGTATAGACTATTGTAGACTAGACTAGACTAGACTAGACTAGACTAGACTAGACTAGACTAGACTAGACTAGACTAGACTAGACTAGACTAGAATAGAATAGAATAGAATAGAATAGAATAGAATAGTTGGAAGGGACCTTGGAGGTCTTCTAGTCCAACCCTCTGCTCAGGCAGGAAACCTTATAGCATTTCAGACAAATGGTTATCCAATCTCTTCTTAAAAACTTCCACTGTTGGCGCATTCACAACTTTTGGAGGCAAGTTGTTCCACTGATTAATTGTTCTAACTGTCAGGAAATTTCTCCTTAGTTCTAGGTTGCTTCTCTCCTTGATTAGTTTCCACCCATTGCTTCTTGTCCTGCCCTCAGGTGCTTTGGAGAATAACTTGACTCCCTCTTCTTCCATCTAATTTCTGGTGGAACGTTTGGTGTCATTTTCAGAGACTGGAAAGTCAGTCTAATGAAGAGGACCAAATCTTAGCCCAGAAAAATTAGTTGATTCCTCTGAAAATGACCAGGAAGTACTGAGACAGTTATCCCACTGGTCTAACTTGCATTTCAAGTTTGTTGTGAAACTTAATGGTGATAAATATAATCCCATTGCCTATATTGTCCTCATTCCATCTAAAGTGACATATGGTAATCTAAAGAACAGCAGTTAAGAAACAAGTTGCATTAAATTCAGCATGACTCATGCATAAATTAGGAGCTGTTCCTCCCACCGAAATCAGCCAGGTTGTATATTGTGCCATTAGCTTCAAAAGCCCTTAGTCACAAAAACAGATTAGCTGATCCAAGGACACTGTTTTACTGAATTCTGACTAGATTAAGCCCATTAAAATTAATTTATTCTAGCATGTTTGGGCAAAGAGGAAACGGTCACTTCGATTTACAGAAATAAGCAACGTAATCGGTTTTGACTTTATTGGAGAAGGCAGATCACGAAACCACAGGATAGAAAGGATTCACGATGAGCCGAAATGATTACCATTGTCATGCATGGATTTTTTTTTTCTTCCTGCCTTTTTGCATCATTATTTCTATTCCCCCCCACCCCACCCAACACACACATACACTTCTTCCTTTGGTGATTTTCTTTTGCTGATAATTATTAAGAACCTTATCTGGTTCTGTCCAAGTTGGTGTTTTTTGTGGGATCTAAGATAATTGCACAATTCCCGGGGATCTCATATCATAGTCAGGATATGTCCAGTTTAATGAAAAGACGTACTAGGGGGTGATATGATAGCAGTATTCCAATATTTGTGGGGCTGCCACAAGAAGAGGGAGGCCTGTTGTGATCTAGGTTTCCTGAGTCATTAAAACACACGAGTAGTCCCAAAAACCTCTTTTATTGCAACAGCTGTGAATTGCATTCATTCACAACTGAGTCCCAGTTAGTTGCAAAAAGTCCTTCGGGAGAAGATAATCACCAACCTTTATCTCCCTTGACATGCTGCCAAAGACCTACTTGGCAAAGCCACACAGAGTCCAGAATCAAACAGAGATGCCGACTGGGAACAGAACTAACTATGTTGCTTTCCTGCAAAGGGCCCACTTGCCTTTGTTCTTCTTTTAAGCCTTATGGGAGGGGCCAATCATCTCCAGGCCTTACTCCCGAGTTGTCCCTTTTGTTTTAACTGTTCTTGCCTTCTGGCAGCTCTGCGCATGCACGCACTGGGAACAGGCTCTTCCTGTTCCTCTGTGTTGTGGCCCATACGCGGCCTGTGCAGCTAGTAGCTGATTCAGACACCGAGGAGGCTGGTGTGGTGCTGCACCAGCAGCCTGTGCAGCTGGCACTTGAGTCGGACAATGTGGAGGCTGGAGAAGATGGGGTGCCAGAGGTAGGGATTCAGCCAGGGCCTTCAGAACCTCCAGAAGCTCCCTTAAGTGAAGAGGACGAAGAGGAGGAGCCTCTTCTCAATGCACGGACATACAGAGCTGCCAAAAGGCAGGAGAGGCTCCTCAGGAGGAGGTCTCCTCGAGAGTAAGGCTTGGGGCTAATTGGCCACTCTAAGGAAGAATGCCGACTGAAGCAATTTGCAGGGAACAACTTAGTTCACATACCTTGTGCCTTGATCATAGTTCTTTGCAAATTGCTTCTGGGCTTTCTGCCAACCATAGTAAGATTAAGATTATTTATTCTTTGGATTCTTGCAGGCTGTTAAGAAAGTTAATTAACAGCCTTTGTTTGAAGAAAAAACTGATTTTATTTTAGTAAACTAAGGTTTGTACAGACTTTGTGTGTGTTGCATTCTTTGGAGTCCATAGCTGGGGCAGAACACTCTGCCTCTCTGCTGTCCGACACTGGAGACTCTGGACTCCGCACATAACTCCCAGATGGCCGTGGCCCCATCTCTGCCTCTGACGCAGAGTCCTCGTCCGAGCCTTCCCCAGACTCCAGGACTGGCCCATGTTCCTCCGCAGCCTCCTCACTGTCTGAGTCCGCTGCCAGCTCTGCAGGCTACTGGCGGACCACAACAGGGCCAACCTATTCTCCAAAGCACCTGAAGACAGAACAAGAAGCAATGGATGGAAACGAATCAAGGAAAGACCCAATCTAGAACTAAGGAGAAATGTCCTGACAGTGAAAACAATTAATCAGTGGAATAACTTGTCTCCAGAAGTTGTAAATGCCCCAACACTGGAGATTGCAGTGGTGGTGAACCTTTTATTCACTGAGTACCAAACAGGTACGTGCTTCACATGCTTTGCATGTGTGCGTGCCACCCATGCTAATGTGCGGCTCCTCCCCGTGCGCACCATCTGTGCATGCACATGACTTTTGTGCAGCTCCCCTCTGCACTGCACACCCAATCGCACCACCTGTGCATGCATGTGGCTTTTACGTGTGCAATGCACATGCGTGAATGCTGTCTGGGCATGCACGCACTGCATGCAAGTACTCTCGCATGTGCACACATGCGCAGGAGAGCTTTGAAGACCAGCCGGGTCCCCTGAATTGCACACGTGTGCACCAGAGGCCCAAACAACAGCTGGGTTGCACACGCATAAGGAGCTGCAGGTGAGTTGAGCGTCAGCTCGCGTGTCCGGAAAGATGGCTCTGCGTGCCACCTCAGGCACGCGTGCCATAGGTTTGTCATCACGGGCATAGGATTTCCTGCTTGAGCAGGGGGTTGGACTAGAAGGCCTCCAAGGTCCCTTCAATTCTGTTATTCTGTCATGGCCCAGTATTGCCAAGTCATTTTTCTGATCCTCCGCTTTAACAAATAAACAGAGGCTTTCCACGGCTTATATAAAGCCAAAAAAAAAGATGAAATAATTGCATCTGAGGAGCATAAGCGCTTCTTCTTAAGAGGCATTGATTTTTGCATTTTGCCCTCAAAGACAGAAAGTTTTGAAGGAAGGGAAAGAACAAAACAAAACCCTTAGCAGATATTATTGAGGAAGAAAGATTCCAATTCCTAATTGCTCGGCCAGCTACCTGCAAGAGGGGGAACATTCACATTCCAATTCAGCCCACATCAGAAAAATAAGACAACATATTTTCTTTCTTCCAACCAAACAGGAAAAAATGATTTTTTGCAAGCTTTGCAAACTACAGAAAGATGCGCAGCCTCTGCTGAAAACAGCAGATGTCCGGTATTTTATTAAAGGACTTTGGCAAGAACTGTTCAAGAGACAGCATTTTGAGTTTTCCCAAGAAGGTTATAGGAGAGATAGAAAAAAAAAAATTGGGAGAAAAGAAACAATGCTGGTTTTTTAAAAGCACCATGAGACTGTTGGTTGTTTTGTAGGAAATGAACCCTCTCCCGATATTCTTCCAAACAAACAGAGACAAGAAAAGCTATTTCTGAGGACATGCTAAGTCAGCATTCATTCAAGTTACTTGTAATGGTATCACACCTCTATTTATATTGTCAGGAATTTCAAGACCTCGTGTTAAAAATGTCTGTGTTCTCTGTAGGGGTTGAAATATTGAAGAGCCATTGGTGATGTGTCACAGGACACAGCCTTCTTCTAGGCAGAAGAAAATATATAATATTTTCCCCCAGCTGCTGGCTGGGGGATTCTGGGAGTTGAAGTCCACCCATCTTCAAGCTTCCAAGGTTGAGAAACACTGCTCTAAAAGGATGCAAATGACCAGCTGTCTGCAAGGAATATACTGTAAATCCTTCCATTCTCCGCCATCCTGTCAGAGCTGAAGAAGCTCCTTGGATGAGAAGCAAAATGTCTTCAAAAGAAAAAAAACAAGGAAGTCCTGTTGCCTCCTGAAAAAGCATTTTTGGGACAAAAACATATATAATAACTTTGCCTTTAATAGAGAAATATCCATGGGATGTATCAATCAGAGAGTCTGATTTAAAATATTTCAGTTGTTGGACGTCAGACCTAAGGAAGGATGAAAGTGAAGCCTGCATTTCCCACTGACAGACATTAGAAACCCAAAACCACAGAACATTTTTCAAGAGGCAAATTCTTGAACGGTTACAGATTGTGAAGGACAAAGGGGCCCATTTGTTTTTCCTCTTAATTTTTCACGTTTATAAGTCCTTTAAAAACTGTTTTCAACATGTGAAAAAAATTCAGAGATATGTAATTTGGTGTACATACTCCTAGCCCGCGCCAGTTTTGCGACTAAACAATTTTTTGGAAATAAACATCCCGCTAGGAAAGAGTTTTCAGGGATATTCATTTTTGCAGGGATATATATTCTCCTGTTGGTGAACTGTGCCCCAAATTCAGAAAACTGCGAGCTTTAAAATTATACGTTCCGCTTTGGGTATTGATGGGAAAAATGCAGAGTGAAATGAGACGGACGCTTAAAAAGAGAGATTGTAAGAGTTTGTCCCCAATTCTAAATGATTCTAATCTTCACCCTTTGTAGCATCACACAGCCCTGCTTGCTTAAATGCCTGTCATTCAGCAAAGCGGTTGAAATCAGAACAGAGCGTCTCTTTTGTGGGCTTTATAAATCTTTGAAGAAGAAAAGAAGAAGAAGAAGAAGAAGAAGCAAACTCACTCGGCTGTCGCATTTTTGAAGAGATTCCACACCAATCAAGAAAGGCATTTTGTACACGCGTAGAATAAAACACAACCGCTCATGAAAATAAACCGGTGACTAATCTCAACAGCGTTTTCCTCCTGCGATGAATTCACGCTGGAATTCGTTGATATCCTGATTCCGAAACCAAAAGATTTTAAAATAAGTCCAACCATTTTCTTCTCACCTGGCCTCGCACCGATACACATTTTGGATACGATAAGCCCTCACCTACTGAGGTTGGTCCCCGAGACCACTGACCGCCCCCCTCCCCATTAACCTCCCATATATACCCCATAACTCTTCCCTGAATTACAATGAGGTTTTCTAATTAGACTAATTAATTTTGTGCCCAAGTTAATAAGAACTGTCTGCAGTGGAGAAATAATTGGACTTTGCAAATAGCAATTTTCTCCTCCCCTTTCTCTCCTCTCCCACTTTCCATGGTGAACAGCGATAGGGGATGTCTTAATAATTCAAAATTAGCTCCTGTTTTTTTTTTTTCCAGATGATGGCTTCATGTTACAAGAATTATTTAGGTTTTTTCATTAACACCTAGACGACAGGCCTCCTCCCCCGTTTTGCAATGACAACAGAAAGCTGGCAAAGGATGAGCAAGGGAGGGAAGCCAGGCGGCATTAAAGCTCTACAGGTCAATAAATCTGTTCGGGAACCAGCATGCTGTGGAACTCCTACATTAAAGATGATCAGTTTTCCGGCAGATTAATCTCTCCAATGGGCTTTCGCTTCTTTGCAACGTGCTCTTTTATAGCCGAATCCATTGTTCTTCAGTCCTGGGCTATGAAGGATGAAAGGTAGGACATAAAATCAGAGAATCATAGGGCTGGACAGGATCTTGGAGGTCTTCTAGTCCAACCCCATGCCGAAGGCAGAAGTCTTTAAATTACCCTACTGGACAATCTTTCTTGAAAGTCTCCAGTGATGGAGCATCCATAACTCTGAGAGGCCAGCTGTTCCATTGGCTAATCGTTCTCACTAACAGTTAAATCCTCATTTACTGTTAGTGACACGGACACTAGTTAGTTAGTAAATACCGTAGTTTTTGGAGTATAACCAGTGGTGGGTTTCAAATTTTTTTACTACCGGTTCTGTGGATGTGGCTTGGTGGGCGTGGCATGGCTTGGCGGGCGTGGCATGGTGGGAGTGTCAAGAGAAGGATACTGCAAAATCCCCATTTCCTCCTGATCAGCTGGGACTTGGGAAGCAGAGAATAGATGGAGGCGGGGCCAGTCAGGATTTTTTACTACCGGTTCTCTGAACTACTCAAAATTTCCACTACCGGTTCTCCAGAACTGGTCAGAACCTGCTGAAACCCATCTCTGAGTATAACACACACCTTTTTCCCCCCTAAAAGAGGGTGGAAATGTTGGTGCACCGACAATTCTTATACACCGAATACAGACATTTTTGGCCTCCTGAAGCCCCGCCCCATGAGTCCCATTTTAGTTAAAAACAGACCCGTTTTTTGAAAAAAATGGGGTGCACAGAGGCTTTCGGGGGGGCTGCAGAATGCTCCTGGGGGCTGGGGAGGGCAAAATATTTTTTTTCTTGCTTACCTCTTTGAAATCTTGGTGCATCTTTTACACCGGTGTGTCTTATAGTCCGAAAAATATGATAGTTAGTATTTACTGATCCGAGGTGGCGCAGTGGTTAGAGTGCAGTACTGCAGGCTACTTCTGCTGACTGCAATTCGGCAGTTCAAATCTCACCAGCTCAAGGTTGACTCAGCTTTCCATCCTTCTGAGGTGGGTAAAATGAGGACCCAGATTGTTGGGGGCAATAGGCGGACTCTGTAAACCACTCAGAGTGGACTGTAAAAGCACTGTGTAGCGGTATATAAGTCTAAGTGCTATTGCTTATTTCCAGGTTAGATCTTCCTCTGTTGAGCTTCCACCTATTGCTTCTTGTCCTGCCTTCAGGTGCTTTGGAGAATAAATCAACCCCTTCTTCTCTTTGATAGCCTTCAATCATTGGAAGATGGCTATGAGGTATCCCCTAAGCCAGGGGTGTCAAACTCGATTTCACTGAGGGTCGCAATAAGGTTGTGTTTGACCTCGGGATGTGTGTGTGTATGGCCAGAGTGCAACCCGAGCACTCTGCCAGCGAAAACTGGCTCCCCAACTCCATTTCCGGCTGCGACAGCCTCCTGCAAACCTCTGCCAATGAAAACGGAGCTTGGGACTCTATTTTCGCTGGCAGAGGTACCGCGGGCCAGTCCTTCATTGTTTCCAGGGTGGACCCACCAGCCAGATCTAAGCACCCCATGGGCCAGATCCGGCCTCCAGGCCTTGAGTTCGACACCCCTGCCCTAAGCCTTCTCTTCATTAAGTTAAACATACCTAGTTCATCCCTCATTGCAATCAAGTGCTGTCTAATGTCAAACCCCAAACTAAGAATGACACGTGACGATACTTCCAAGCTGAGCTCTTTATTGTTTCACACCTATAAATAAAAACTAGCATTTTACTATTGGCATCTACGGTATTGTTGTGGCTCCGTTGCCTGAGCCTGGGATATCGACAGATGCAGACTCTGAGAGTGAGGGAGAGGAGTTGGCAAGGCCTCCCTCTCCAGGACCCTCCTCTCTGGCAATGCCTCCAGAGGACACCGAAGGCCAACAATAGGCTCAGAGCCAAGCACGTCCCCGCAGCCACAGGTGGACAGCGATGAGGAAGATAAGTGCTGGCTGGACCCTCGACAGAGGCGCAGGGAGAAGCGTGCACAGCAGAGGGGAAGGCATGCCAGAGATTAGCTGAGTCACTGGACCACACCCCACAGGGTATAAATGTGGGTGTGGTGGCCAGTTCAGTTTGTGATGAGCAAAAACTGGAAATACTCCATGATCTCTGCATTCCTGGACTTTGCCTGCTTTATCGGACTGCATTTGGACTAATCCTTGTATTATTGACACTCTGCCTGTTTTATCGGAATGCTGCAGTCTAATCTTTGTTTTGTGTAAGTAAAGTCTGAATTGGCAGCTAGCCACTGGGTTGCTGCCAGCTTTATCAACAAAGAGTTTTGTCATGTGGCTTATTAACTCCGGGCCGTCTGTGGGGGTGTGTGCGTGGTACGGGGACAGAACAAGTATAGTCTGGGCACTGTTAAGGAGGACCTGTCTTCACCCTCTTTCTCTTACACTAATATCTTGGCTGAGTTGCTTCTTACTTCCTCTAGAATGCACTCATCCTCCCTGGGAGTTCATCTCCTCACTACATTCCATCACTCCTATGACTCAACCAACTCCAGCATCTATGACAATGCTTCATCAGCAGGGATAATGGCAGTGGGTGGAAATGTCATAAATCATGCCTAATGGGGTTTGGGATTCTTTTTGACATTCTCATTCGGCTTTGTGTCATTGTTTGTCTCAGCACGAGAGTGCAAAAAAAAAACCTAGCCAACAATCCCCATCCATTTTGCAGACTTTCCAGATTGGGTGACCCCATTTCCTGTCCTTTTCGATTGCATTTTTGGAGAACAGGGAAGAGAAAAAGGTAAGGAAGAGGGATCTTCTGTCCAATGGGCAGGAAGGCAGAGATAAATGCCAGCAGTGCCACTGAAGCCTAAAGACACTGGAGACATTTAGCAATATATTTTTTGGGGAAGAGGTGACTGTGAAAAACTAGGTGGCAATATCTTCCTGGTAGTAACAATGCTTAGTAGCAATGCATTTGTTGAGTTTTCACAAGAAGGAAGGGAGGGAGGGAGGGACGGAGGGAGGGAAGGAGGGAAGGAGGGAAGGAGGGAAGGAAGGAAGGAAGGAAAGAAGGAAGGAAGGAAGGAAGAGGGAGGGAGGGGAGAGAGAGAAAGAAAGAAAGAGGGAGAGAGAGAGAAAGAAAGAAAGAGGGAGAGAAAGAAAGAAAGAAAGAGGGAGGGAGGGAGGGAGGAAGGAAGGAAGGAGGAAGGAAGGAAGGAAGGAAGGAAGGAAGGAAGGAAGGAAGGAAGGAAGGAAGGAAGGAAGGAACCCAAACCCACTGGTGGCCCACACAAGTTTGCTTGGCAGGCTACATGTATGTCCCCATGGGCCAGATATTGTGCAGGTCTGGTCTATTGTATATTTTATAGCTGCCCACATTTCTTTCCAAAACAAATGCAGAACTCTTGCTTGTCTAAATTCTAATAGTCCAGTTCCACCCTTCTTCCCAGTAAGCTCTGCAATGGAGAGAGGATTTGATGAGGGTCCTCCCTTTTGACTGCTTACACTCCTCTAATTCTGTAGCTGCCAAGAAGATATGGAAAACGTTTCCTGAAGGTACATATGATATAGTTCCAAGGCTATGAAAATACCGTCCTGTGACATTTCTCAAATATCACCTGTCAAGTATCAAAATAAAATATCATGGGTGGAAGGTTGACAAGAGAGAATATCTGGGAAGAAAATGCAGCGAAAAGCTGGCAAAAATGTGGGAGGAGACTATTGTAAATCAAAATTCCCAGAGACGGAGATAGCTTTTCGTTTAAAGAAGCACATTGTCTCAATTGAAGGATCAAAAGGAGGTTGACAGTTCCTACATACGGTGATTATAGAGAGAGATTTGGGAAGTAGGTTGGTAAGAGGGTTGATTAATTAATGAGGAAGTGTCTTTAAGGTCCTTAATAGTGGGTTGATTTCAAGAATATCTATTCCTATTGACACAAGGACATGTTTTCCCCCATGCCATCAATCTGCTAAACAACTAATTCGCACAACACCGTCAAACTATCTAAAAAGGCAGTATTACCATCATTATTCTCATCTTCCCTATTTCCTATCTTCTTATGACTATAACTTTGTTGCTTCTCACTATTGTTGTATGTACATTGAGAGTTTATGCACCGGAAACAAATTCCTTGTATATCTAATCACACCTGGCCAATAAAGAATTCCATTCCATTCCATTCCATTCCATTCCATTCCACTCCATTCCACTCCACTCTATTCTACATTCCAATATTTGTTCTGTTCTGTTCTGTTCTGTTCTGTTCCATTCCTCCCATTCCATTCCATTCCATTCCATTCCATTCCATTCCACTCCACTCCACTCTATTCTACATTCCAATATTTGTTCTGTTCTGTTCCATTCCTCCCATTCCATTCCATTCCATTCCATTCTTCCCATTCCATTCCATTCCATTCCACTCCACTCGACTCCACTCCACTCCACTCTACTCCACTCTAATCTATTCTACATTCCAATATTTGTTCTGTTCTGTTCTGTTCTGTTCTGTTCTGTTCTATTCTATTCTATTCTATTCTATTCTATTCTATTCTATTCTATTCTATTCTATCCTATCCTATCCTATCCTATCCTATCCTATCCTATCCTATCCTATCCTATCCTACTCTACTCTATTTCTGTTCCGATCCATTCTAATTCTAATTCTAATTCTGTCCTACTGTCCCAATGTGATCCATACATTGAACAAAACCACTGACTTCTCTCAACAGAGTTCCAGTGAAGACAGCTCACTAGCTTCATTTCCTCCCCTTTGTATTTCTTGTAGAAATTGACCTCTTCCCAGCTGTCACAGTTGGAAAAAGGCAGGTAGATCTCAAGCAGGGAGAGAGAGAGTCAGTGGATGCTGGAGGCCATCCTGATAGACTCCGATTTCATTTCACAGCTGCATGCTCATCTGGACATAGCCAGTCCATCTGGATCTGTCATCAGATACATTATAGCATCCTGGGAAGAGTTTGTGGCGAGTGCAAAATTTAGCCCAGAGTAAAACGGGAAGGAAGAAGGAGGGGAAAAAAAAAAAAGACTTATGGTCGAAGAAAAATGACAAAGGCTCCCTGAGGCCAAGGAAATAAATGTAGCAGAAGTAGGGCTTATTTGCTACCTGAGATTAAATAGTCCAATTTTTCACTTTGCAGTGGCTGTTTGATTACAGAGGGCCTTGATTTCCCCTAGCAATATCATAGCCGAGCCTCTCCTACAAGGCCTTGCTGCATGGATCGACAGAGGTGTTGAGGCTTCCTTTGATACATTATGCATATGCATGAGGCCAGCCTTTCTGGGAAATGAAAGGAGGGGTTTTGGCAAGAGCCTTGGTAGTACAGAGGTTTAAGGCACCCTGTTATTAAGCTGGTTATTAAGACCAGCTGCCTGCAATTACTGCAGGGTTCGAATCTCGCCAAGGCTCAAGGTTGACTCAGCCTTCCATCCTTTCTAAGGTAGGTGAAATGAGGACCCAGTTTGTGGGGGCAATAAGCTGACTTTGTATAAATATACAAAAGGATGAAGGCTATTGCTGAGCACATTGTAAGCCGCCCTGAGTCTCCGAAGAAGGGCGGCATATAAATAAAAAATAATAAAAAAAAACCCTTCATCTAGAACAGGAGTGTCAAACTTGCGGTGTCCCCTTTGCTAAACTGGGCATGGGCGGGGCCAGAGCGTGATGCATCCGGTCTATGGGCTGCGGGTTTGACAGCCCTGATCTAGAAGTAATAGCAATAGCACTTATATACCACTTCATAGTGCGTTACAGCCCTCTCTAAGCAGTTTACAGAGTCAGCATCTTGCCCCCAACAATCTGGGTCCTCATTTTACTCGGAAGGATGGAAGGCTGAGTCAATCTTGAACCAGTGGAGAATCGAACTGCCGAACTGCCGGCAGCCAGCAGTCAGCAGAAGTAGCCTGCAGTACTGCATTCTAACCACTGCGCCACCACAACTCCTTGATGCTCCTCAATGTCCTAGCCCAAAAGGTTGGGATCCCTAGTCTCAAATTTCAGCCACGTCCATCCAACCGGCATTCAGTTCCTCCACATCTTCAAATTTTGGGTGAATTATTATTTTTACATGCAAGAAAATGTGCCTTCCTGTTCTTTTAGCGGTGGAATTCTTGACCTCAGCTCCAAATCATATCCTGAAGATATAATGAGCAGGATTCCGGGGCCTGTTGAGCAAGTTTCCAACTGGAGGGCAATGTTGAAGCTCCAGCAAGCACTCATGATTAGGATGGAGGAGTCCACTTTCCACTAGATTGGTGAAGTTAATGCAATTCATCTAGATCAGGTTTGTCCAACCTTAGCAATTTGAAGACCTGTGGACTTCAACTCCCAGAATTCCCCAGCCAGCGAGTACATTACATTGTGCCTTCATACAGGGTGTAAATCGGGGTGTGTGTGTGTGTGTCAAACTCAAGGTCCATGGGGTGCTTAGATCTGGCCCATGGACCCACCCTGGAAACAGCACAGGACCGGCTCGCGGTGCCTCTACCAGTCAAAATGGAGCTTGGGTAGCCCGTGTGTGGCCTTCCCGAGCTCCATTCTTGCTGACAGAGGGCTGCAGGAGGCCATCACAGCTGAAACAGAGCCCAGAGGGGGAGGATTGTGGCCAAAAACAGAGCCTTGATGAGTGACATCGAGCTGGCCATGTCCCCTGGCCATGTCCCCCAGCCCCCCGAGGTCAAACACAACCCTGATGCGGCCCTCAATGAAATCAAGTTTGACACCCCTGATCTAGACCAGAGGTCACTAACTGGTGGCCTGTGGACCACTGGTGGTCCACGAGAAAATGTTGGTGGTCCGCAGAAAAATTATTTGCATTTTTTATATTGCACTTTTTATATTGCATTTTTTATATTATATAGGGGTCCTCAAACTATGGCCCCTGTACCGGATACATGCAATGAATGTTTGTGTTGCTGCAGAGAGTCTCCCCCTTTGGGGTCTTTTTGTGTGGGTCAGAAATTCTGACTTGGGGTCTGCTTCGGCCTCCTGGTGCGGGGCTTTGGGCAAAGGCTGGAGGGAAGTGCCACTAGTGGCGAAGAGCCGGAGGGCCTTGTTCCAGTGGGACTGCATCATGGCCTGGAACTGGCTGACCATCTCAGCCCGCTGAGCCTCCAGGCGCCAGTACCTGGCATTGCACTCCCACAGGTCTTCCCTCTGCTTGGAAAGCCTATGCTCCTAGTCCTCAGTGAGGTGCTCCTACTGAGCCTCCTTCTCCAATTTGAACTGAGCTGTTTCGCTAACTCTTTCTCCTGGTGGCTGTTTAGCTCCAGCAACTGCTTCCTGTTGGGGCCCTAAGGAGCCCAGGCGGGCAGGCGAGGAGTGGCTGGGAGGGTAGGCACGAGTAGAAGCCAGTGAGGCACCCCTCGACATGAGTGACTTCAAGACCAGAGCCTGTAGTACCTCTGATACTACAGATCAAAGTCTGTAGTACAGTGGACTAAAGCACTGTTATTAACATCTGCTGCTTGCAATTACTGCAAGTTCAAATCTCACCAGGCTCAAGGTTGACTCAGCCTTCCATCCTTTCAAAGGTAGGTAAAATGAGGACCCAGATTGTGGGGGCAATAAACTGACTTTGTATAAATATACAAAAGTACGAAAGCTATTGCTTAACGCATTGTAAGCCGCCCTGAGTCTCTGGAGAAGGGCGGCATATAAATTAAAGCAAAAAAAAAAAAAAAAGTTGGCCACACCCACACAATCACATGACCACCTAGCCACGCCCAGCCAGCCAGTCATTAGGCAGATCATATTAGTGGAAAGAAAGTTGGCCACACCCACACAATCACATGACCACCTAGCCACGCCCAGCCAGCCGGTCATTAGGCAGATCATATTAGTGGTCCATGGGATTTAAAATTATGAATTTAGTGGTCCCTGAGGTCTGAAAAGTTGGGGATCCCTGATCTAGACCAAGGTTGGTTCTCTAAGCGATCTTTATTTGTAATTCTTAAAAGAAGCAACTAGAAAGCAATGGCAAAAAAGGGGAAATATGTCGACTATCTCTACAGATCCTATTTTAGAAATCATTACTCAGATTTCAACAGAAAGGCCATACATCTCCTCCTAATGAGAAACAGTATAACCTATGTGCCTGCTATCATTAAAAAAAGAGGGGGAAAAAAAGACAGATTGGTAAATTCTTTAAGCAGAAGAAGTCTTTGTACGGAGGACTGTCCTCATTAAAGCCCGAAAGGACACATCCGTCAAGAAGCTATGCAAAATGTGAACATCGCTCTCAAGCTAAAAGTGCAGCAGGAAGAAACGCCTTCACCACCCAAATAAACCAAGTTAGCTACTACCCGGTGACTAAAATGACATAACCACACCGTCCTGGTGAACTCTCTCTCTCCGCCAGCTTGAATGTCTGTTCTCAAAGCAAAAAGATCAGCAATCTCCACTCATTTCAAACGGTCTTTGGGATGTGTTGTATAAGATGTACATGTTACAGCTGCATTGAGTTCCGCCTCAAAGCCTCCTACGTGTCATCCAAAGTTTATACATTAGCAACGCCAATGGGGGTTTTCTGGGAGTTGAAGTCCACACATCTTAAAAGGGATAAGGTTGGAGGTACGCTGTACATACGCCGCATGTACCCCAGTGGTGGGATCCTTCTGGTTTAACAACCGGTTCGGTGATCGCGCGCTGTGCGTGCATGTGCAGTTCAATGAAAAATCACCTTCCGCGTTAGTGCTAGGGAATTAAAACAGCTGAGGCGTGGCAATCTGCTCTGCCGTGCAAATTAGCTGAAGATAAAGGTAAGCAAAGCGCAGGGCCAGGCGGGTGGGCCCAGCTGATTGTCAGAGCTACCGGTTCGCTTGAACCGGTCTGAACCAGTAGGACCCCACCTCTGATGTACTCCAGGCCCTTACGATATTCATTAAGGTTGTGCCAAGATTGGACTGAAAGGTTCATCCAGTGGTGAAATCCAAATGTTTTTACTACCGGTTCTGTGGGCGTGGCTTGGTGGGCGTGGTATGGCTTGGTGGGCATGGCAGGGGAAGGATATTGCAAAATCTCCATTCCCACCCCACTCCAGGGAAAGGATACTGCAAAATCTCCATTCCCACCCCACTCCAGAGGAAGGATACTACAAAATCTCCATTCCCACCCCACTCCAGGGGAAGGATACTGCAAAATCTCCATTCCCACCCCACTCCAGGGGAAGGATACTGCAAAATCTCCATTCCCACCCCACTCCAGGGGAAGGATACTGCAAAATCTCTATTCCCACCCCACTCCAGGGGAAGGATACTGCAAAATCTCCATTCCCACCCCACTCCAGGGGAAGGATACTGCAAAATCTCCATTCCCACCCCACTCCAGGGGAAGGATACTGCAAAATCTCTATTCCCACCCCACTCCAGCGGAAGGCTACTGCAAAATCTCCATTCCCACCCCACTCCAGGGGAAGGATACTGCAAAATCTCCATTCCCACCCCACTCTGGGGCCAGCCAGAGGTGGTATTTGCTGGTGCTCTGGACTACTCAAAATTTCCGCTACTGATTCTCCAGAATCTGTCAGAACCTGCTGGATTTCACCCCTGGGTTCATCTTAAAGGTGATTTATCACAATCACCCGTTCAGAATCGTTGAACCCAAAGGGGGGAATTAATTTGACAGGTCAATCCAAAATAAGACGATTCTGAACCCATTTGACAATTTCAAGTAGAATTGGGCTGTTTTGCACTCCCCCAGTATGTATGCCGTGCCTTTTTTACACGGCACACCTGAACTATTGGCAAGCATTTTTATGTGTGGGTGTGTGACAGGTGTGTCGCTCAGACATCTCACAAAACAAAGTTCCTCCCTCAAAGTCCTGCACACCGTTTTCAATTAGGCAGGAAAAGTAAAGATTTGAGATGCCTTCCTGAGCCAAGATAGTGTTGATGGGGTGGTGGGGTAAAACTGCAAAGCCAGAGGTCTTAAATTCTGCTCATCCCTAGTAAATCATTTAGAACATGGATGGAATGGTCCTTGGAGGTCTTCTAGTCCAACCCTCTGTTCGAGACCCTGTATCCAGGGGTGGTATTAACTTACCTTCACTACCACTTTGCAAATGTGAGAGTGCACGCGCCACCTCCACACATGTGTAGGACCTTCCATGCATGCACAAAACGTCATGATGTCCGGGCAGGTGGCACATCTGCCGCTACCAATTCGCCCGAACCGGATAAAACTGGCTGAATACCATCACTGCCTGTATCACTATGGACAAATAGTTGCCCAATCTCTTCTTGAAAACCTCCAGGGATGAAGCACCTATAACTTGTGGAAGCAACCCAATCTACTAATTAATTGTTCTCAAGGTCAGGAAATTTCTCCTTAGTTCTGGGTTGAATCTTTCTTTATTGATCTTCCACCAGTTAATTCTTGTCTTGCCCTTATTAGAGGAGGACAGTGCACAAAATAAAGTGGATATCTGGATATATATGTGCACAAAAACTGTAGGAGTGCAGAGGGAGTTTTATGACTTTTCATCATGGCGTGAGTTGTCTCCCACCCCACCCTCCTTCTATGCACCTGTTCTTTTGCATTTCATTTGCTTTATTTCCCCCTCCCTCTATCTGCCTTCCTCTATCTTCATTTTTGCATTACAAAGAGCCGTATCAGTTTTCCTTGTTATCTGCCTGCTGTCTGTACATCAGCCCTGATTGCTGGTGATGTTTTCTTAAGACTCCCTTCTCTATGTATTTCATGAGACAGCATAAGGAGAGGTTGGCAGGCAGTGTCATTTTTGGGAGATTCTCTACTGTGTCACACACCCACGCATAAAAATGCTTGCCAATAGTTCAGGTGCAGCATGTAAAAAAGGTGCGGCATTCATACTGGGGGAGTGAAAATCTGACTTGAAATTGTCAAATGGGGTTCAGAATCGTCTTATTTTGGAGTGGCCTGTCAAATTAATTTCCCCATTTGGTTCAACGATTCTGAACGGGAGATTGTGACAAATCACCTTTAAGATGAACCTTTCAGTCAAATTCTTGGCCCAACCTTAATGAATATTGCAAGGGCCTGGAGTACGTACAGCATGTGTCTCCTTCGGGAACCCACAGATTTTGCAGAATCATTGGGAAAGACATTGTACAGCCAATGAAGATTAAGAACCAACGTTTCACACATGCTAATTTGTGCATGCCTACATAGATACACGCCGGTGCACCCACAAATTTTGCGGAATGGTGGAGAAAGACACTACACAATGGCGGATTATTAAGAACGAACATGCTAATGTGAGAAAAAAACTGGGGACAATGTTAGAGTGAAAGATTCTTGAGTATATCTCGAATAGGGTGAAAGCAGGGATGAAATCCAGCAGGTTCTGACAGGTTCTGGAGAACTGGTAACGGAAATTTTGAGCAGTTTGGAGAACCGGTAGTGGAAATTTTGAGTAGTTCGGAGAACCGGCAAATACCACCTCTGGCTGGCTCCAGAGTGGGGTGGGAATGGGGATTTGCAATATCCTTCCCCCAGGAGTGGGCAGGGAATGAAGATTTTGCAGTATCCTTCCCTTGTCACGCCCACCAAGCCACGCCCACCAAGCCACACCATGCCCACCAAGCCACGCCCACAGAACCGGTAATAAAAAAAATTGGATTTCATCACTGGGTGAACGTTTTCATGGTGGCACCTCGTTTGCAAAATCCCTTTTCCAAGTGGCATTCTTGATGTCTGCCGAAGACTGTTTTATTCTCCCCAATTTATTAGTCTGGTTGTTGGACTCCAACTCCCGTAATCCCTCATCCTTGCTTATTATCTAGAATGGATGGGTGTTAGAATCCACTTCATTGATGACAGAGCGAAGGAATATAAGAAGCTGGCCTTGTGAATGTCTCAAGAGGCTCTGTTGTATATGGCCAGGAATCATTGCACGCGACTACAGTACCATCAGGAAGCAGAAGGAGTCTAATTAATATAAATTATTCCATCTTTGCCTGTCTGAAATTATTTAAAATAATGTTCATGTATTAAGGAGAGAGAGAGAGAGACAGAGAGAGAGAGAGAAACTGAGAAAGCCACCCTAGATGTAAAAAAATAAAATAAAATAACCAGCAGCAAATTAATTAATATCATAAGACTAATTGTTATCTAGGAATGTAGCATACTCAACTTTACTACGTAGGCTATTATGAAGACGTGGAACAAAAATACCTCGTGGCTCTTAATAATTTAAATAACTAATAACAATTTGCAATTGAAATGGTCTTGTAGAGATAGAGCCAGCAGGAGCATCTTTGCCTCCGTATCCGGCTTAAGCAAGATTATAAAATGCTCAGTAAGGCATTTAAATTCAGGGTTCCCCCTTTTCCTGCCCCCATCATCTTTTCTCATTTCCACTTAGAAATGCCTAAGGTGAAAACCTCCCCCAGAGAAGCCCCCCAAAAAGAAAACATATTTGAAAGGGGAAATGAAGCCTTCCCTTCCTTCCTTCCTACCTGCTTCCTGCCTCTAAAAAAGCAAAATGAGAAAATAAATGCCTAGCAAATTTCTGAATTATCTCTATACACAGCAGAGCTAAAGGGGGAAATGAATTAGAAATAAACCTCAGTTGGTGGTGGTGCGTGTGGGGATGTTTTAATATGGGCTCCGAAGCTTATTTTCATGTCTGCTTTGTTAGACGGGTTAGAGTTCTGGTGGCACAGTGGTTAGAATTCAGTATTGCAGGCTAATTTACTGCCAGCTTCCAGGAGTTTGATTCTGACTGGCTCAAGCTTGATTCACCCTTCCATCCTTCTTAGGTCGGTAAAATGAGGACACAGATTGTTGGGGACAATTTGCTGACTCTGTAAATTGTTCAGAGAGGGCTGTAAAGCACTGTGAAGCGGTATATATGTCTATGTGTTATTGCTAGCCATATTGCTATTGTGAAATAGAACACAATGAAATCATGAGCTACCCAACTGATCCACAACGGAAACTGTGTTTCTAACACTGATCTGCACAGTAGTTGTGTGTTGTCTCCAAGTCCTTCTCTCTCCTTTTGTATGTGTATGTTTGTGACTGAAGGTATAGATCAGTGGTGGGATTCAGATAATTTAACAACCAGTTCTCTGCCCTAATGACCAGCTGGTGTTGTGGTCCGCCAGAAGCCTGCAGAGCTGGCAGCAGACAGTGAGGAGGCTGGGGAGGAACATGTGCCAGTCCTGTAGTCTGGGAAAGGCTTAGACAACAGCTCTGTGTCGGAAGCAGAGATGGGGCCACAGCCATCTGGGAGTTATGTGTGGACTCCGGAGCCTCCAGAAGCAGACATCAGAGAGACAGAAGAACAGGGGGAGCCTGTTCCCAGTGCGCACATGCGCAGAGCTGCGAGAAGGCAAGAACAGTTAAAACAAAAGGGACAACTCGGGAGTAAGGCTTGGAGATGATTGGCCACTCCCATAAGACATAAAGGAAGAGCAAAGGCACATGGGCCTTTGCAGGAAGCAACCTTGTGGATGGTGTCAGTTTGTAGCTCCGTTTTTGACTCTGTTTCTGTGTGGCCTTGCCAAGATAATTGCCCATTAGGTCTTTGGCAGCGTGTCAAAGAAGATAAGGGTGGGTGTTTACCAGCCTTATCCGAAGGACTGTGGCAGACCTCTGTTGGACTATTTATAAACTCTTGGTGATTCAGCACGTGCTGTGAATGAAAGGAATTCACAGCCATTAAAATAAAAAAAAAGGGGGGGGGGTTTGTTTTTTGTTTTTTTTTATTTGATTTATATACCGCCCTTCTCCGCAATAGCCTTCATCCTTTTGTATATTTATACAAAGTCAGCTTATTGCCCCGACAACTGGGTCCTCAATTTACCTACCTTAGAAAGGATGGAAGGCTGAGTCAACCTTGAGCCTTGGCGAGATTTGAACCTGCAGTAATTGCAGGCAGCTGGTCTTAATAACAGGGTGCTTTAGACCACTGTACTACCAAGGCTCTTTGGGACTTTGGGTTTGGGACTAATTGTGTGCTTTTTACTATATCAGGAAGCCTAGGTCAGAACAGCTGGGTAGATGTGGCTGGATGGTCATGTGATTGTGTGGGCATGGCCAACTTATTTTTATTTATTTATTTTATTTTATTAAATTTCTATACCGCCCTACTCCCGAAGGATTCAGGGCGGTGAACAGCCAGAAGATAAAACACAGAAATACAAAAATTTAAAATAGATTAAAAACGGATTAAATAATTTGGCTGAATTTAAAATACCCCATAATTTAAAACAAATTAAAATTTACATTTAAAGGGGGAGAAGATTCAGGCCAGGCCAGCTTGATGAAATAAAAAAGTCTTAAGCGCGTGACGGAAGGTGCGCAGATCCGGGATCCTCCGTATGTCCGGGGGGAGCTCATTCCAGATCGTAGGTGCCCCCACAGAGAAGGCTCTCCCCCTAGGGGCCGCCAGTTGACATTGTTTGGCCGACGGCACCCGGAGGAGCCCCTCTCTATGGGAGCGTACTGGCCTGTGGGAGGCTATTGGTGGTAACTTGACATCACTCACATCGAGGGGCACCTCACCTCACCCAGCCTCTCCTTGCCATGCCTGGCCCGGCCCTGCCTCGCCCCACCCAGCCACTCCTTGTCACACCCAGCTACTCACCCTGCCACCAAGCCGGGCGAATGGCCAGGTGGCCCAGGTGAGCGGTGAGGCGAGGAGTGGCTGGGAGGGGAGGGCGAGGCAGGGCGAGGTATGCTATTCAGCCAGTTTGCTGAACTGCACAAAAAGTTAGCTACCGGTTCTACCGAACCTGTGCAAACCGACTGAATCCCACCACTGGTATAGATATAAAGTATGTAGGGAGGGGTCAAACGCATCATCAGTTATGAGTCTCTGCACACCCACAAGAGATTTACCATATTTTTGGGGGGTATAAGATGCACCTTAGTTTTGGGGAAGGAAAATAAGAAAAAAGCTGATTGGTGGGTGGATCGGCCTCCCGGAATACCCCCAATCAGCTGTTCCCAGAGGTGAATTTTAGCAACAGGTTCGTTGGTTGTGAGCTCGGCGCCTTGCTTTTTTTTTTTTTTTTTTGCTTTTTTTTCAGCCTCTGAAACTTCTGAAACTCTGTTTGAGAAAAAACTTTTTTTCCTGCCTCTGAAAGCCTCCGAAACAGAGCTTCAGGAAAAAAAAAGGGTTTTTTTTTTCTGAAGCTCTGTTTGGAGGCTTTTTTTCTGAAGTTTCTTTCAGAGGCTTTTTTCAGCCTCTGAAACCTCTGTTTGAGAAGCTGGGCAGGGCTACATTTGGAATATAAGACGCACCCAGATTTTCACCCCCCTTTTTTGGGGAAAAAGGTGCGTCTTATACTCTGAAAAATACGTTAAGTCCTGCAGACCTTGAACTCATTTCTATTGTTAACTCCCCTAATTTCCCTTGACTGTTCTTTGTTCAGACTCTTGTAGGGAGATTAAGATTGCAATAAATCTTTATATTTATGCTCATTTGAACTGCCTGAATCTCCTGATTTTCCCAGTGCTTGACAAAGTATATGTATATGTATGTATATGTATAGATATGTGTTTATGTGTCCATATGTGTATATGTGTGTGGGTCAGCAAACATATGGAAATTGAATATGAATTTATTATCCATCCACCCATGCAACTTCTATCTCCTATTCATACATCCAAGCACATACAGGGGGCCAATATACATCCTTAATTCTGTCATGAGTTCAAGAAAGGCAGAATTTTTATTCTACAAATCTGAAAAGAATTGAGTTTTTTTTTTTTTAAGCCAAATAATGGAGGACTGGGAAGCACGGTAGAAGACTGCGGAAAATATTCTTTCTGGTGAGAAAGAAAGACGGGGAGGCGTAGAGAATAGTTCCTTTCAGATTTCTTGCTTACACCTGCCTTCCTCGATCAAATGTTCTCAGCACGTATTGGACGCCCTCAGTCAGCATGGACACCATGTGGGATGAGACAACTAACGAACTGAAGAAGGTTCTTGGATGAGAAGCAAAACATCTTCGAGGAAAAACAAAGTCCAGTTGCCTTTTGAAAAACTATTTTTGGGACAACCATGGCCTGGATGACTGAGAATTTCCATAGAAACAACTGAAGCATTGGTTGAATAGATTGAATGGTACCAGTGGTGAAATCCAATTTTTTTACTACCGGTTCTGTGGGCGTGGCTTGGTGGGCGTGGCAGGGGAAGGATACTGCAAAATCCCCATTCCATCCCCAATCCTGGGGGAAGGATATTGCAAAATCTCCATTCCCACCCAACTTCAGGGGAAGGATCCTGCAAAATCCCCATTCCCTCCCCACTGCAGGGGAAGGATACTGCAAAATCTCCATTCCCACCCCACTCTGGGCCCAGCCAGAGGTGGTATTTGCCGGTTCTCCGAACTGCTCAATATTTCCGCTACCGGTTCTCCAGAACCTGTCAGAACCTGCTGGAATTCACCCCTGAACGATACCAAATTGGAGAAGGCCAAAGTGAACAGACAATTTTACAATTTCAAATTCAGTTTCTGCACATATTTTTTGTTTGTTTGTTTTCCTGGATGTGTTAGAACAACGGAGAACACACTGTGGACTCCTTTTCCATCCCTTCCCAACTCTGATTTTTTTCCCCCTCCCTTTATCCTGCATATACTATATAAACCGGGCAGAATTTCTCTCAAAACAGACTTCTGTTGCCTTACAAAGCTTTACCTCAAGGCCAGAATATAGACTTGCCAATGCCAACCTGAGCCAAGAAGATTTAAACATCCTTCTTGGCTCCAAACTTACTTTCTTTTCTTCCCAACCTCCTGCCGTTTTCCCCAAAGGTCGTGGAAAGGATTCAGACATAATCTAGCCTCTTTTGCCTGGATTATGTTTTGCTGAGAGCTGTGTGCCTGCCCTTCATTTCAGCTGCCTCCACCAGGGTCAATAAACTATTACTTTTAACACCTTTTCGCAGCCGGCTTCACTGCCAGAAGAGCTGCATCACTTTATGGATGGCAGAAAGAAAGGCGGAGAGGGAGAAAAGGCCAAGGGGGGGGAGGGGAGAGAAGAGACATGTCTAGAGAAGAAGGAAAAGTGAGTCCAAGTGATGGATCTTCTTGAAGATGGATCGGCCCTCAACTTGGTGTACTTGGCCTAATCAGTGTTTCCGCTGATATCTATCTCCTTTGCAAAGACAAGACTGATGTGTTTTTCTGGCAAATGTTTATGACTCTCGGGATTATTATTTTTTTTATATAAATGACACAGATCATCAAACTTGGGTTTGTCATTGACTTTTAACCATCACCCATGTCCATTTTGATGAATGGAGTCATGACCGGGGCAAAATACAGAATATGGAACCATAGAGTTGGAAGGGACTTTGGAAGTCTTCTAATCCAAGGGTTCGCAACCTTAAACACTCAAAGAGCCATTTGGACCATTTCCCACAGAAAAGAAAACACCGGGAGCCACAAAACCTCGGTGGGCATGGCCAACTTGACGTCACTCACTTCCAGCAGTCACATGACCCCTTTAGTCACATCTACCCAGCTGGTCATTAGGGCAGAGAACCAGTTGTTAAAAAACACCGGGAACCACAAAACCCTTTTGACATCTCTCCCTCCCTCCCTCCCCCCTCTCCTCCTCTCTCTGTATCTCTCTCTCTATCTCTCTGTCTCTGCCCTGGCTGCTTCTCCATCCCTCGCCATTGCCCTTACCTTCTCAGGCCAGGTGAAGTCAGGTGACTGGGAGGGGAGGGTGAGGGGCGGGGCCAGCCAGTGGTGGGATCACCCAACAGGAAGCCACAGCAGAGGGACCAATGAGTCGCATATGGCTCCAGAGCCATAGGTTGCTGACACCCATTCTAGTCCAAACTCCTGCTCAAGCGGGAGATCCTTTCAGACAAGGGGCTCTCCAGTCTCTTCTTAAAAGCCTCCTGTGATAAAGCACCCACAACTTCTGGAGGCAAGGCTCTCTACATGGGGCTCCCCCTGGGGTGCACCCAGAGGCTCCAGCTGGTCCAGAACGCGGCCGCGCAGGGGATTATGGGGGCGACGAGGCGCTCCCATGTGACACCTCTCCTGCACGAGCTGCACTGGCTCCTGGTGGTCTTCCGGGTGCGCTTCAAGGTGTTGGTGACCACCTTTAAAGCGCTCCATGGCTCAGGGCCGGGGTATTTACGAGACCGCCTTCTGCCACCAATAGCCTCCCACCGGCCAGTACGCTCACACAGAGTGGGCCTCCTCAGGGTGCCGTCCGCCAGACAATGTCGGCTGGTGACCCCCAGGGGGAGAGCCTTCTCTGTGGCGGCGCCCACCCTCTGGAACAACCTCCCCCCAGAGATATGTACAATAACAGACCTCCGGATTTTTCATCGGGCCCTGAAAACCCATTTATTTCAGCTAGCTGGGCTGGCTTGAGTTAAATTTTAAACTGATTTTAAATTGGAATTTTTTAATTACGGCCAAATATTTAATTATTTTAAACAGTTTTTTAGATTTTGTATGTCTTGTTTTTACTTTGGCTGTTCACCGCCCTGAGTCCTATATTGGAGAAGGGCGGTATAGAAATTTAAACAAACAAACAAATAAATAAATAAATAAGGCATTCCACTGATCCATAGATCTCACTGTCAGGAAATTTCTCCGGAGTTCTAAGTTGCTTCTCTTCCATCCATGGTTTCTTGTCTTGCCTTCTGGTGCTTTGGTGAATAGGTTGACCCCCTCTTCTTTGTGGTAGCCCCTCAAATATTGGAATACTGCTATCATGTCACCCCTAGTCCTTCTTTTCACTCGACTAGACACACCCAATTCCTGCAACAGTTCTTCACATGTTTTACTATTGAAGCACCGTCTTTCAATGGTACATTAAGAACTGAACCTCCGCAAATTAAGTGCATTTAAAGAAAATATGAATCTTATATACTAAATATTTTCACCCTGAGGTTGATTGGCCATCTGGTGAGGATGCTTTTCTTTGCATTTCCCTCTGAACAGTGTTGAACCTGATGTCTTAAATCAACCTCCGTGGCCTAAAATATATATAATTTCACTCAATTTTAAATGTAGTTAGAATTACGTTTAATTTGTGACTTCCTGTTTATAGGTATATTCTCAATGTGTTTAATTATTTCTCCTCTTCTTTAAAGGTAAAATGGCAAATCGGGGTCAACCTTTGGAAGAGTTTTCGGGGGGTTCGCACTTACGTTTCCAGAAAAGGTGAAAGTAATTCCTGTTAGATGTTTGTTTTTAAATATCTCTCATTCGCATTTTGTGTATTTAATTGGATTTGTTACCCACTGCAGTCCTGAGACTCTTGGCAATTTACAGGAATGAAACATTAAAAACAAACAAATAAGAAATTAGATGGAGGCAGTGCCTGAGCTAAAGACTGTCATTCTTCAGGCTTGCCCCCAACTGAAAGGGCCAATAGCAGGGTTACTACCAAGGGACACACCAATTAAATATGAGCAAAGAGTGTGCTGTGGCAGCCAAAAAAGCCAATGCAATCCTAAATTGCATTAACAGAGGGATACAATCAAGATCAAAGGAAGTACTAATACCACTCTAGAAAGCCTTAGTAAGACCACGCCTAGAATACTGCATCCAGTTTTGGTCACCACACTATAAAAATGATGCGGAGACTCTAGAAAAAGTGCAGAAAAGAGCAACCAGGATGATTAGGGGACTGGAGACTAAAACATACAATGAATGGTTGCAGGAACTGGGCCTGGCTGGTCTAGGGAAGAGAAGGACCAGGGGAGACATGATAGCAGCCTTCCAATATTCCAATAATGGCTGCCACAGAGAGGAGGGGGTCAAGCTATTCTCCAAAGCACCTGAAGGTCAGACAAGGAATAATGGATGGAAACTGATCAAGGAGAGATTCAACCTGGAAATAAGAAGGAATTTTCCAACAGTGAGAACAACCAACCAATGGAACAGAAGTTGCCTTTGGAAGTCATGGGAGCTTCATCACTGGAGGCTTTCAAGAAGAGACTAGACTACCATCTGTCAGAAATGGTGTAGGGTCTCCTGCTTGGGTGGGGGTTGGACTAGATGACCTACAAGGTCACTATACAAATCTCTTATTTTGTATGCTTTTGTCCTTGCATTAATCTACACAAACACATATGCATGCACACCTATGTACTGTATCTACAGATATAGAAATAGTATTTATTAAATATTTAAAAGCATATGTACTCTTTGAATCAAATTCTTGGAGTCCATCTCAACTCAAGCAAATTCTCTCAACTCTTTCTTAACCAGATTTATTGATGAGAATAAGACAAAGTTATGCACATCTGTGCAACGGAGCTGCTTTTGCTTAAGAATATTATATTATATAATATTATAATACACACAGACACACATTAGAATATTATGTCTTATATCTGTGTATATTTACCCATATTGTATAGCTGTATTATTATTATTATTATTATTATTATTATTATTATTATTATTATTATTAATTATCCTTTTCATTTTCTTTATTACACCTTCTTATTGGTATCATTATTATGATTATTATTACTCTGTTGCTTTGTGTGTACACTGAGAGCTTCTGCACTGGAAACAAATTCCTTGTGTGTCTAATCACACTTGGCCAAATAAATCCTATCCTATCCTATCCTATCCTATCCTATCCTATCCTATCCTATCCTATCCTATCCTATCCTATCCTATCCTATCCTATCCTATCCTATTCTTATTCCATTCCATTCCATCTCTCTTCTCTTCTCTTCTCTTCTCTTCTCTTCTCTTCTCTTCTCTTCTCTTCTCTTCTCTTCTCTTCTCTTCTCCCCTTCCCTTCCCTTCCCTTCCCTTCCCTTCTCATCCTATCCTATCCTATCCTATCCTATCCTATCCTATCCTATCCTATTCTTATTCCATTCCATTCCATCTCTCTTCTCTTCTCTTCTCTTCTCTTCTCTTCTCTTCTCTTCTCTTCTCTTCTCTTCTCTTCTCTTCTCTTCTCTTTTCTCTTCCTCCCTTCCCTTCCCTTCCCTTCCCTTCCCTTCTCATCCTATCCTATCCTATCCTATCCTATCCTATCCTATCCTATCCTATCCTATCCTATCCTATTCTTATTCCATTCCATTCCATCTCTCTTCTCTTCTCTTCTCTTCTCTTCTCTTCTCTTCTCTTCTCTTCTCTTCTCCCCTTCCCTTCCCTTCCCTTCCCTTCTCATCCTATCCTATCCTATCCTATCCTATCCTATCCTATCCTATCCTATCCTATCCTATCCTATCCTATCCTATCCTATCCTATCCTATCCTATTCTTATTCCATTCCATTCCATCTCTCTTCTCTTCTCTTCTCTTCTCTTCTCTTCTCTTCTCTTCTCTTTTCTCTTCCTCCCTTCCCTTCCCTTCCCTTCCCTTCCCTTCTCATCCTATCCTATCCTATCCTATCCTATCCTATCCTATCCTATCCTATCCTATCCTATCCTATCATTATTCCATTCCATTCCATTCCATTCCATTCCATTCCATTCCATTCCATTCCATTCCATTCCTTCTCTCCTCTCCTCTCCTCTCCTCTCCTCTCCTCTCCTCTCCTCTCCTCTCCTCTCCTCTCCTCTCCTCTTCCCATCCCATCCCATCCCATCCCATCCAGTCCAATCTAATCCAATGCTATCCAATATCCCAACTTCTTCCAGGAGCTCAAGGTGAATTATATGGATTCTCTCTTCATCTGCACAACACTACAACCGCAGCCCCGTGAAGGCGGTGAGACCAGTAAAATGTGACTGGTCCAAAATGACAGGGCTAAAAATAGACTGGAACTAGGATTCCTCCACCATCCCAATCCCAAACATTTTTTAAACATCATCTTGGCCCTTAAGAACAGCCCAAACTTCCCAAAGCACTGACCTAAGCCATTCAGCTAGTTAAAAGTTGCTTAATTAAACGCCTTCTCTTAAGTAATTAATTAATCAGTTGACTGTGAACGTTTTTTAAAAAAATACAGCATCTCAGCAGAACTTGCCTTTTTAGACTCGGTGACAGCAATTTGTCTCCCTTGAGCAAATATGCACACAAACTCGCTTACCGCCAGGTAGGGCGACGGGCTCTAATTGCCCCGAGCAATGCCCCATGGCACTGATTATTAGAAAAATACTAAACTCCCTCCCATTAACCTGCAATTAATTAAGGTTTCACTTCACCAATGACATTATTCTCTCTGTCCCCTTCCAGCCCCCCAGTCTTTGCAGAGCTATTACCACCAAAATACCCTTCCCTGGAGAAGGTGCCTGGAAGTTGCAACTCATCCCTAGAACAGCTTATCACTAAAAACCCCCGTGGGAAGGATGGGAAAATGCTATTTATTTGTGTTTAATAATATTCATTGTAGTTCATTTACCATGTTTATATTGCTTGTAAGCTGCTTTGGGCAGACTTATCCTGAAAGGGAAAATATAAATAACTCTAGCAAATAAATACACAAATCATCAGCCATCACAATCTCGGTTTCTCCCCCTGTTTTTTCCCCCCACTCTTGTTTCTACTAGAAGCAAAGGGGGCAATGTGTGTATATGTGCATACACCACCCACTCACTCTTACAGAAAGGCGTATATGCCCACACCGGCATATTTAGACCGCGGGAGAGGTTTGCAGGTATGGGAAGGAATGATTGACACAATTCCAAATCGGATCGGTTATGTACCACAGCATTAATTGAATGAATGCTAATTAATATTTGTTGTCATCTTGCTGTGTCTGGAATTGTGGCTTTTGTAAACATAAATATGCCGTATACATATAGATAGGCTTACTGAGTTGTTAATATTTATTGGGGACACAACATTTCCAGCAAAATGTGGAAGCTGACTGGCACACAAATTCCTTTTTGTCTATTTCCTCCTCCTTCCTCTTGCTCTTCCTCCTACTTCTCTCTCCTCCTTTTTCTTCCTCCTCGTCCTTCTTCCTCCTCTTCCCTCTCTCTCCTCCTCCTTCTTCCTCATTTTCTTCCTTCTTCCTTCTCCTTCTTCTTCCTCCTTCCTCTTCCTCCTTCCTCTTCCTCTCTCCTCCTTCTCTTTCCTCCTCCTCCTTCTTCAGGCTCCTTCCTCCTCCTCCTTTTCCTGCTCCTCTTCCTCCTCCTCCTTCCTCTTCCTCCTCATTCTTCCTTCCTCCTCCTCCTTCTTCCGGCTCCTTCTTCTTCCTCCTTTTCCTGCTCCTCCTCCTCCTTCCTCTACCTCCTCCTCCTTCCTCTTCCTCATCCTCCATCCTCTTCCTCCTCCTTCCTCCTTCTTCCTCCTCCTTCTTCAGGCTCCTTCCTCCTCCTCCTTTTCCTGTTCCTCTTCCTCCTTCCTCTACCTCCTCCTCCTTCCTCTTCCTCCTCGTTCCTCCTTCCTCCTCCTCCTCCTTCTTCCGGCTCCTTCCTCCTCCTCCTTTTCCTGCTCCTCTTCCTCCTTCCTCTACCTCCTCCTCCTTCCTCTTCCTCCTCCTCCTTCCTCTTCCTCCTCATTCCTCCTTCTTTCTCCTCCTCCTTCTTCTGGCTCCTTCCTCCTCCTCCTTTTCCTGCTCCTCTTCCTCCTCCTCCTTCCTCTACCTCCTCCTCCTTCCTCTACCTCCTCCTCCTTCCTCTTCCTCCTCGTTCCTCCTTCTTCTTCCTCCTCCTTCTTCTGGCTCCTTCCTCCTCCTCCTTTTCCTGTTCCTCTTCCTCCTCCTCCTTCTTCCGGCTCCTTCCTCCTCCTCCTTTTCCTGCTCCTCTTTCTCTTCCTCCTCCTCCTTCCTCCTCTTTCCTCCTCGTTCCTCCTCCTCCTTCCTCCTCCTCCTCCACAACAATCATCACCCTTGAATGGTCTCCACTCTACTAGTATTTTTCACACCTCCTTCTTCATCATCATCCCCTTCCTCCTCCTCCCTCCCTTTCCCCCCTATTTATTCTTCTTTGGGGTAAATGTAGGAACATCATCTTTAATTAAGGATTATCTTCCTTGCAGGTAATTATGGTAATTAAGCTCCCATTGATTTCAGAGCCACAGGATTGCAGTCAAAATAAAATGTGCCAGGATTCTGGATTGACAACACCATTCCTTTAAATTAGCAAACTCTGGCTTTCTGCAGCCTCCAAGGCCACGCAAGGAGGAATAAATACAAGGCTGAACTTAGTGCAAATGGAGAGAGGGTGAGAATTTAGTTCAAATAGTCTATAATTAAAGCCTAGCTGGGAGACAATGCCAGCTGAACTCCTTGCACACACATATATTTCTTTTTTCCATCCAGAAATTAATTGGGAGATCAAAAGGAAAGCATTTAACAACTGAAAATAAATAAGGAGGGTGAGTGGGTGAGGAAGTGATGAAAGATTTTGCAGCCTCCAGAATTCTGGCTTGCCAGAGAGAGGATTAATATTTCTGTCAGATATATATATATATATTTTTCACAGCCTACAGTGAACGTTCTTCGCAACATTGGAAAACATTGGAAAGTATTTCCTTATTTAATTCCAGGAGGGGGAAAAAAATTGTTTTAACGGAGGAGCTGGCTGCATTTACTCACTCATGTATGCACACTCACACGTATACCAACTCAGCGGAACCATAACTCTATTAATCTTCTCCCTTTCCCTCCTCCTAAGGGTAGGACTAAAACAATGTTTGATGCTCTTTGTTGGGCTCTGGAAGCCAAATCAAATAAAAAATGAGGATCGCTAGCAAGAGCTGAAGCAGCTTCTATCTTATGAAACGAGATGACCAGCGAAATAAATAAAAGAAGAAAAGGACGGCGTAGACTTGCAGAGGGCAAGTGAATAGACAAGAAAAAAAACTCACTCTCTCTACCAACTTTCTCCGGTTCCTAATATTGCTCGCGACTCATCCTCCTGTTATCTAGAGACCTTAAAGTTGCTTTAATGTTGCTTGGAGCAAACAAGGTTTCAAACAAGTGACATTCCTAATATTGTCAAATAATAACTCCTGGAGACTCCTAACATGGCCAAGGGCAAACGAGACTGGCTATAATAGCTTGGTGATATCTGAAAAGCCAAAGATCTCCCCAGTGCTGAAATCTGCTGGCCTTGCATTCGTGCTGTGCATGCACATACACAGTGCCACACCAAAAGGAGGCTTGGGAAGGCAAGTAGAACAGTGAGGGGGGGAATCAGCTGTGCCGCACGATTCAAGCTAAACCGTGCGGCACAGCTGATCATCGGAAATACCGGTTCAGAGGAACCGGTAGCTTTTTTATTTTTTTATTTTTTTTATTAAACATTTTTTTTAATACGAACAAACAAGCAAACAACAACAAAACACACAAACAAATAAACAAAGATCCATCTTTACATCTTCTTTTCAACATTTCGCATCAGTAATCTATATTTATATTTATATATTTTCTCTTTCTTATTTTAATATATCCTTTATACATATATTCCTAGTATATCATCTATATGTATTCTCTTAATCTAAATATTCAATTTACAATTAACATAAACTGGTACCTAATTTCCTTTCCACAATTTATATCTTCTCATTTATTTCCGTATCTTTTTTCCCTTTTCTCCTCCAACCATTTATACCATTTGTCCCAAACTAAGTAGTAATCTGTTTCAGTTTTTTCTTGCATCTCCTTTGTGAGCTTGTCCATTTCCGCACATTCCCTAATTTTACTAATCACCTTGTCCTCTGATGGTATATCATTGTTTTTCCAGTTTTGAGCGAAAACGATTCGTGCTGCTGTCAATATGTGAATAATTACATATCTTATTTCTTTTTCATATGGCCCGGTCTCCCCTATTGGACTCTGCCCATATCAGAGCTCTGTTATCAGCTACAGAGGCCTTCAGCAAAGCTTTAATGGCTGCAGAAGAAATGGGCTGAGATGTGCGAGGCCTGGCTACAACTATCCAAAGGTAAGTAGTAGGGCACCTCCACTCTCCCATCCCTACCCTAGCTTAGGCTAGTCTAGGGAAGAGAAGGACCAGGGGAGACAGGATAGCAGTCTTCCAATATTTGAGGGGCTGCCACAGAGACGATGGAGGTTCAAGCTGTTTTCCAAAGCACCCAAAGGCCAGACAGGGAATAATGGATGGAAACTGACCAAGGAGAGATTCAACCTGGAAATAAGGAGAAATTTTCTGACAGTGAGAACAATCCACCAATGGAACAGAAGTTGCCTTCAGAAGTTGTGGGAGCTTCATCACTGGAAGCTTTCAAGAAGAGATTGGGCTGTCATTTGTCAGAAAGGGTGTAGGGTCTCCTGCTTAGGTGAGGGGTTGGACTAGATGACCTACAAGGTCCCTTCCAACTCTTTTAATCTGTAAAATGAAAGGGCCTCACTGTTCATCCTATTTGTGTAGGAATCATGACATTAGCACGTCCTGCTCTCCTCGCTGTTTTTCTGCAGATGCATTCTGCGCTCCTTTGAAGGATTTCCAAGCGACTTAGTCTGAAGGCAAGCAAGGTATGGGCAACCTTAGCAGCTAGCATGTTAGATTAAAACCAGGAGACCTCAGGCTGAACCAAAGTCTCCTTAGTAATGAAGTTTACTGGACCAGCCCTAATCTCCCTGCCTGAAACCTCTTCGCAAGATTATTTTTAAGGATGAACTAAGTTAATTCACCAATCTGCCAAATGGAGCTTCTCAGAGAGATGAAAATGCAAGGAAGAAATCAGCCTGGCAGGGTAAATGTCACCGGAAAGAATATTATTATGGGATAAACTCAAAAGCATTCATTCCCAGCCTGTTTCAGAGTCAATAAATTGATGCTAGAGAATGATAGCGCTTAACGGAAGTCCAAGGTGATGTCACAAATGTGGGAGGAAGCAAGTACTGATTTGATTGATTGAAAGAAGAGAAACAACTAATCTCAAGTACCTCTTGGGCTTATAAATCACATTTGCCTCAATGGGATTTATTACACATTTCAAAAAGACTCTACGGCTTTTTCAAAAGGAGACTCAGATCATCGAGAGGGAGTAATCCTGTTGACTTCAACGAGACCGCTCCATGGTGAAACCTTGGAAAAAGGGCTTAGATCCCTGCCAGTTTTGCCCACTGTCTCAGAATAATCCTATTCATTAAGGCCCTTTGATGAACTTTCCCCTCTTTGAAATATTAGAGTTATCTTTGGTTAAGGCAGGGGCAGTCAAATGTTCACTCAAATGCTATTTTGCCCTCTGCAAGTAACACAATCAGCACAAACCTGGAATATGCAGCGATGCTATAAGCCGTTGTATGCACTGACTTCTGCATCTTGAGACTGAGAATTGGGAGGAGGGAAAGAAAGAGAGAAAATCGTCAAGAGATGAATAAAGCCTTCCAGGGGTGGGCTTCAAAAGTTTTAGCAAGGGGTTCTCTGCCCGGTTGCTGGGTGGGCGTGGCCATGGTGGGCGTGGCCTAGTTGTCCTCCTGCAATATGACAGAGCGGGTGTTTTAGCCCTCCCCGGGCTCTGGAGGCTTTCCTCCAGCCTCTAGTAGGGCGAAAATGGCCTCCCCAGGCACCAGAGGCCCTCTGGAGGCTGGAAACGGGCCTGTTTCTGGCCTTCCTGAACTTCCGACAGGCCTGTTTTTCACCCTCTCTGAGCCTCTGTGCGCACCCAGCACTTACCTGCATCCAAAACGGGCCACGTGGGGGAGGGGCAGGGTGGGGTGGGTGGGGCCAGCCAAGAGTGGGATTTGGGGGTTCTCCAAACTGCACAAAATCTTAGTTAGAGGTTTTCCCGAACTCCTCCAAACCCCCAGCAGCCCACCCCTGGGGCCTTCCCCACTTTGCTTCCCTAACTTTGCAGATAAATATCAAGAGAGAGAGAGAGAGAGAGATCTGAGAGGATGTAGAATAGAATGGGGTTATATCTTCTGCCTTTCAGTTGTAAGTTCTGATGTAGAACAGGGGTCTCCAAACTTGGAACTCTAAGACTCGTGGACTTCAACTCCCAGAATTCCGTAGCCAGTACGGCTGGCTGAAGAATTCTGGGAGTTGAAGTCCACAAGTCTTAAAGTTGCTAAATTTGGATTGGACCCCTAATCTGAGACAGTGAAATAATGCACAATGTCAGTTCTCTAGTTCTACTTTCAACTGCAAGGGAACATTTTAGACACCCAGCCTTTCTGTAAAGCCTAGAGTTGTTCTTTCTTTCTTTCTTTCTTTCTTTCTTTCTTTCTTTCTTTCTTTCTTTCTTTCTTTCTTAATCTTTCTTCTTCCTTCCTTCCTTCCTTCCTTCCTTCCTTCCTTCCTTCCTTCCTTCCTTCCTTCCTTCCTTTCTGATGAAAAGTATTTTCTTTTAAAATTCCAAACTGAATAAAGTTACTGAATAAAATAAGAAGGCTCAGAAAGATTATGGCTTTATCCATTTCTGGCTCTATTCCCACTCATTGTGCAACTCATGTGGCCTTGATAAAAGATTGCTTACCCTATAGGTTGGAGGGAAAAAGGGAACGGAAAATGTTTAAGAACGTAGGATTTAATTTGTACCAATAAAAGGAGAATATCCGTAGCTCAGGGTTGAACGGTGGAGTCCTTGCTGATCTCTGAGCTTAGTTGCTTTCATGCAGATGTTTCCTTACTCCGCTAACTAGCATCTTCAAGGCACTGCACTGCAACTTCGCATACGTCATGAAGATATGTACTACAGCTGTACTGCATCTTCTTCATTCTAGCCAGCTAACGAAATGTCTGATAGAAAATAACTACGCTCAGAGAGCACCAAGGACTTCACAATTGTACTTGCATCTGCTCACTCAGCACATTTCTGTCGCCTGGTTCCCTGCAATAGGATGATTCCCTGGCAAGTTGGTCACTTGTAGCCTTCTAGACACAAAAATGGAAAATGTTGATGCCTCTTCTCTACATGAGTAGAAAGTCATGAGAAGGCATCTGCTCTGGAAACGGAGTGGAGTGGAGTGGAGTGGAATGGACTTGAATGGAATGGAATGGACTTGAATGGAATGGAATGGAATAATGAATGGAATGGAATGGAATGGAATGGAATAATGAATGGAATGGAATGGAATGGAATGGAATGGAATGGAATGGAATGGAATGGAATAGAATAGAATAGAATAGAATAGAATAGAATAGAATAGAATAGAATAGAATAGAATAGAATAGGACTATGAATGGAATGGAATGGAATGGAATAGAATAGAATAGAATAGAATAGAATAGAATAGAATAGAATAGAATAGAATAGAATAGAATAGAATAGAATAGAATAGGACTATGAATGGAGTGGAGTGGAGTGGAGTGGAATGGAATGGAACGGAACGGAACGGAACGGAACGGAACGGAACAGAACAGAACAGAACAGAACAGAACAGAACAGAACAGAATAGAATTCTTTATTGGCCAAGTGTGATTGGACACACAAAGAATTTGTCTTCGGTGCATAAGCTCTCAGTGTACATAAAAAATACATTTATCAAGAATCATAAGATACAACACTTAGCGATAGTCAGAGGATATTAAGTAAGCAATCAAATCATACTAGGAAACTAAATAAAACAATATAAACCGTAAAGATACAAGCAACAAGGTTATAGTCTCAAGAAGGAGAAGATAGGTAATAGGAAGGATGAGAAGAATCATAGTAATACAGTCTTAGTAAATAGTTTAACAGTGTTGTGGGAGTTAGTTGTTTAGCATGCAGGAAAAAACTGTCCTTGTGTCTAGTTGTTCTGGTGTGCAATGCTCTATAACGTCCTAGGATCCTAACATCCTAATGAACACCTAGGAGACTTCAAAATGCTTGCATTTAAGTGGCAGAATATATTCCAAAGGTGCTTTTTCAAAAGGCAACTGGACTTTCTGGGGTTTTTTTTCTTTTCTTTGAAGATGTTTCGCTTCTCATCCTTCCTATTACCTTCTTCAGCTTCTTGGATGAGAAGCAAAACATCTTCAAAGAAAAACCAGAAAGTCCATCTGCCTCCTGAAAAAGAACTTTTAGGACAACCATGACCTAGATGACTGAGAATCTCCATAGACATTTTCCAAAGTGTATGTTTTGGAGAACTGCAAGGAAGAGTCCAGGCAGTCACCAGGAGCCAACCCTGACTCCAAGGAACCCAAATAAATGCATAAAAATTCAGAAACAAACTATAGGTTCCATCTGGGACATATCCCAGGAGATCTGAGAAAGGTTTATGTCTGCCCTTTTGCTAAGTGAATGTCTGTCATTGTGGCAATTTCGATGGCTTGACTCAATTAGTCTCCTATGGAGACCAGGCCTCCTAAGATTCAGAAAAGCTTCAATTTAAAATAATAAAGGTAAAGGTTTCCCTCGCACGTATGTGTTAGTTGTTCCCGACTTTAGGGGGCGGTACTCATCTCTGTTTCAAAGCTGAAGAGCCAGCGCTGTCCGAAGACGTCTCCGTGGTCATGTGGCCAGCATGACTAAACACCAAAGGCTCACGGAACACTGTTACCTTCCCACCAAAGATGGTCCCTATTTTTCTACTTGCATTTTTTTACGTGCTTTCGAACTGCTCGGTTGGCAGAAGCTGGGACAAGGAACGGGAGTTCACCCCATTACGCGGCACTAGGGATTCGAACCGCTGAACTGCCGACCTTTCGATCGACAAGCTCAGCATCTTAGCCGCTGAGCCACCACGTCCCTGTGAATTTAACTAGTCCCCTGTCAATTTAAAATACTGGAAAGCTGATTACATTACTGTGGATAATTGGGATCCATTGGAGTCAATAGCTGATCTCTGTAGCCAAGCCTACCCTATCGAGGACAGGCCATAAGATAGGAATTTTGCAATTAAATGAATCTGGTTATTTTGCTTCCCTCTGTAAAGGGAACACTAGCATCAAAGACCTCTAAAGTTTTTCTCACTACTGAAAGTTTCCCCCAAACAGTGACAGTGTTATAGCTCTTCTTTCTTTTTTTCTCCAAAATAAAAAAAAGAAGAAGCTTACATCAAGGCAATTTACATTTAGAAAGTCAGCATCAGGGCAATTGATGGTTAAAGAATGAAAGCAGAGTGATTTGCATTAAAATATTCTTGGGCAATTTACGATGTAACATAAATTACCGAAAGGCAGAGAGAAAGCATCCATATGTTATAAGACATTATAAATATATATATATATTTTTACAAAATCTCCCATGCTTTTTGTATTTTAAAAAAAAGAACCAACAGTCAAAGGAGAGTTAAAAAAAAAAGGGGGGGGAAATCAAGAATCATTCACATTAAAATAAACATTGAAGCAAACAAGATCTTTAACTGCTCATATATTCCTACAGAGAAAGGGTATCTAAATTCTAGCAACCGTTAAGTTCTACAGAATACAGAATATCAGAGTTGGAAGGGGAACTTGGAGGTCTTCTAGTCCAACCTTCTGCTCAAGCAGGAGACCCTAAACCATTTTATATAAATGGTGGTCCAGTCCATTCTTAAAAGCTTCCAGTGTTGGAGCATCCACAATTTCTGGAGGCAAGTTGTTCCATTGTTCCATTGTTCTCACTGTCAGCAAATTTCTCCTTAGTTCTAGGTTGCTTCTCTCTTTGTTCAGTTTTCGTCCATTGCTTCTTGTTCTCACTTGATCTATGGAGACTCTAAGTCATCCAGGGCATGTGGTTGTCCCAAAGGTGCTTATTTCAAGAGGCAACTTTCTGTTTTTTTCCTTGAAGAAGTTGGTTTTTCTTCTTGTTAAAATAGTTTTATTTTACATTTTACACAAAATTAAACCCTAGCATCCCCCACATTACCTCTCCCTCCTCCCTCCCCCGCTCAACTTCCCAGAGCAAAGTACAGGGTATTTCATCTAACGATCTTAGATAAGGTTGTTGACTCAGTGTTCCATCCTTTCTAAGGTAGGTAAACTGAGGACCCGGATTGTGGGGACAATAAGCTGACTTTGTATAAATATACAAAAGGATGAAGGCTATTGCTTAACGCATTGTAAGCCGCCCTGAGTCTCCGGAGAAGGGCGGCATATAAATCAAATTAAAAAAAATAAAAAATAAACATATGTTAACTGTCTATAAACACTTTTTCCACCCTTTCACACTTTAACTCCCCTTTTGCATAACTAAATTGTCACTGCGTTTTTGTATTTACCAGATGAGCTCTTATTTTTGAACTTTCAGACTTACCGTAGCTTGCCAAGTTCTTATCAGTAAGTTAACTGCGCATGTCTACATTCCTTCACTTTCTTCTAACTTTCTTTGTTCTCCGGCCAGGAGATGTGGCTGGGAAAGCTTTGCCAAGATGTAACTAATTAGGCTAGTGAGATGTTTTATTTTCTTTATAACAAATAAATGAGTTTTTCTTAGAAAATATATCTTTGGGTTTATTTTCTTGCAAAAGGTATACACAAGGAAAATGCCACGATCCAACTCTAACTCAGGCAATTACCCCAGGAAGGTAACAGGGCTGATTGCCACTCTGACATAAATGATAAATACTTTTAAATACTTTTAACAGTATTTAAATACTTTCTTAAATACTTTTATTCATTCATATGCTATTTGAAACTTTTTAGTCCCATATTTACTTTGTATGTAGTCAATCCAGCTTCTCCATTCCAAAATATAACTTTCTTGTGATTGATCTTTCAAATATGCAGAAATTTTTGCCATTTCCGCTAAATTGGATACTTTTAATGTCCATTCTTCTATGGTAGGTAGGTTTTCCTTCTTCCAATATTGCGCCACCAAAAGTCTTGCTGCAGTTCTTAAATTTAACATCAATTTAGTTTCTCTAACAGTACAGTCTCTAATAATACCCAACAAGAATAACTGTGGAGTAAAACTTATCTTTTTCTTAAAAATCTTCTGAGTAATCCACCATATTTTTTAAAAATATGGAACGCTTCACGAATTTGCGTATCATCCTTGCGCAGGGGCCATGCTAATCTTCTCTGTATCGTTCCAATTTTAGTATATGTGCTTTTTCTTTGAAGAAGTTGGTTTTTGAAGACGTTCCAATTTTTTTCTTTGAAGACGAGCTGAAGAAGCTTCTTGGATGAGAAGAGAAACGTCTTCAAAGAAAAAAAACCCAGAAACTCCAGTTGCTTCTTGGAAAAAAGCACCTTTGATCTATGAAGCCATATTAATTTTCAAATATTTTGTCAGTATATTCATGAACTGGAATAGGGATAGCAATAGGTCAGCCATTGGGGACTGTTTGGTAACTGAAACTTAGTATTTGTTGTATGGGGCCATAAGAGACAGTTTGGAGCCTGGGTGTGGCTTAACTGTTCTGTATATAAGCTTGAAGGCAATAGCTTCTCTCTCCTCCATTTTTTGCCTTCTCCATTTTGTGCTTTCATTTTGTTGTGGTCCGCCAGCAGCCTGCGGAGCTAGCAGTGGAATTCAGACAGTGAGGAGGCTGGGGAGGACCATGGGCCAGTCCTGGAGTCTGGGAAAGGCCCGGATGAGGATTCTGGATTGGAGGCAGAGATGGGGCCAGGGCCATCTTGGAGTGATGCGCGGACTCTGAAGCCTCCAGAGTCAGACAGCAGAGAGGCAGAGGAACAGGAGGAGCCTGTTCCTAGTGCACGCATGTGCAGAGCTGCCAGAACAGAAGGCAAGAGCAGTTAAAGCAAAAAGGACAACTTGGGAGTAAGGCCAGGAGACGATTGGCCCCTCCCATAAAACTTAAAAGAGCAGCAACGGCTCTTGGGCACTTTGTAGGAAAGCAACGTTGCTAAATCTGTTTTCCAGTCAGTGTCTCTTATTTCTGAACTTTGTGGGGCTTTGCCAAGAAAGGCCTTTGGCAGGGTGCCAAAGAAGATAAAGGTTGGTGATTATCCCAAAGGACTTTTTCTGAAGGACTTGTTTTGGAATTAATTTGGACTAAGGTGGGAATGAAGTAATTCCCAGCTGTTATAATAGCATAGGTTTGTTTAAGACTAAATTGTGTCTTGTAATGACTAAGTGAGCCTAGGTCACAACACATTTTGTGCTGTGTTTGTACTTGCTATTTCTCTTCTCTACAATGTGGAAAACCCTACAAGGGTATTGTATACATGCTTTATGTATTGTTATGTATATAAAGAAGTTTTGAATCCTGCTGACTTTTCTGATTGTGTGTGTTGCAACAGACTCTGACAAATTTGACATAGGAAACATTATCTTCCAAAGACATCCTTTAGTTCAAAATATACATTCCTCTTGAAAAGAAATCTAGAATTTCAGAAAGTGCCAAATTACAAGTGTATTATTATTGGTGAGACACTCTTCAGCAGTCAAAGGAGTCTTTATCCTACTATTAATGCAGTTTATACCCTGCTCCTTCCTTCCTTCCTTCCTTCCTTCCTTCCTTCCTTCCTTCCTTCCTTCCTTCCTTCCTTTATTTTTTTATTTGTGATGCTAGTATAGAGAATTGCAACTGGAACAATATACTTTCCAAAGGAGAAAACTAATTTCCACAAGAGAAAAACTTGTGGGCTTTCATTTTGCTAGATGGGCGATGTTTAAAAATGTCAGTCTAGGGTGGAATGGCAGATTGCTGCCTGACATACAAAGTCCAGAAGGTTAGGAAATCAAGAATAAGCTCTTTAATAACATGGCAGTGGGAAAATTTTAAATCATGCTTCCTGTCCTTAAAGCTGTATCCAGCTGAACATCTAAAAAAGAGCCTAAGGAGACACAAGTTACATCTGCGTGGGAATTCTGATCGCGCATGAGCGAAGTGCATATTTTCAGCTCTAAGAAAGACTGTTCAAATTTAATTGAACTTAGTTCTGCTAAATCCATTTGATCAAAAAGCCCCCATTTGGATGGAGAGGCTGGAAAAAGTGAGCAGGGAAGATGCCAGAGCTGCTAGTACCATCTTGAGATACAGTAGTGGCCAAAATTGTGGAAACCTTTTGGGAAAAGCGTATTTTCTAAAACTAGCTAATAACACCACTTTTTGGAGGAGGAGTACCATAAAATTATATATCAATGGAAAGATAATTTAATCAAGTATGTAATGCAATAACTTTTAGGAAGGATTTGTTATTAGAATAGCAGTTACAGAATAAAGGAGAAAAATGAAACACGTAGAAAAAACGAGATATTACAAAAATGATCACCACATCAGTTAATACTTAGTTGGGTAACCTTTAGCATGAATGACGGCCTTACAACGTCTTCCCATGGAGTGAACTTTTAGTTCTTTTAGTTCTGCAGCTGTTATAATGTGAAACCAAAATTGAAGGATTGCTTCTATTAACTGGGTTTTATTGCTGGGTCGCTTCTGACTAACAAGTTTCTTTAGTTGGCTCCATAGTTTTTCAATTGGGTTAAGGTCTGGGCTATTCCCAGGCCATTCCAGCAGTGGAACATGATTACCTTGAAACTCCAAAAAAAGTGGTGTTATTAGCCATCAAACCTCAAAAATAAACTTTTCCCAAAAGGTTTCCACAATTTTGGCCACTACTGTACCTTGACTGTTTTAAAGACACAGGATGTTATCTTGTCATAAGAGCATAGCAATATAACTCAATGCATATAAATATTAAATATGCACTAGTTGACATATCACACATCAACAATGAACCACAGACAGATTTTTTTTAAAAAAAACTAAAGTCACAGAGTTGAAAGTAAGGGATTTTAAACCTCTTTAATGCCAGAGCTTTGCTGATGTAAGTTAGCTACCGTTGCAATGCTCCTGATTTTTAAGCTAAAAAAGTACCAATGAATGAGAGCCAACTTTATTACAGGACCATCTGTTCTTGAAATCTAACCTCTTTTTTTTTCTTTTTCTTTTTAAGTGTACCAACTGTCTTCTGTTAAGGCCATATAATTCCCGCGATAGCCTTTTGATTCTTTGAACATTGCATCATAAAACCCAATAACATCGACAGCGGTACTCTTGATGTGAACCTAATTGATTGGCCTATTGTAACAGATCATTTTTGTAATCAATAAGAGATGTTATACATCAATGGTTGTTGAGGAATTCGCAGAGCAACCCTAGAGTAGCAAGGGTGTGCACATGAAAGCGACTGAGAGCAGTTACGAATAAGCACAGCCAACACAGAGATACACTGAGTTGTGTTTACTTTTAGGAAATAGTAATAAGGCACCGTCCAATTAACAGTCCAGGTCATACACAGATAAAGCAGTAGATAGTAAAACAATAGTCCAGGGATATTCCAATAACAAAGTTTTCTTACCAGTCGTTGTAGTCATATACAATAAACAGTTACAAACAGTAGCAAAGAGCAATAACGATCAGCAAGGAGCAATAATGGTCAGCAGAGAGAAATAATGATCAGCAGAGAGAAGCAAAGAGTAGCAGAGAGAAACTAACCAAAGTTTCAAGCTTCCTCTTAAGGAATGTCCTCGACAGTAGGCTCTCGGGGGGAGTAAAATCCATCTATTGTACATGTGATGGCCGATCCCCGGAATCTCTGTTCCACATTACATTCGTATGTCCCCACTACCGAGACATAAGATCAAGATTCATTTCTCCTATTTCCCAGAGATTCTCTGGTTCACCTGATCTGTTCAGCCTTTATTTCCTACTCCAGGACACAGACCCCAATATAACTCCAAAGGTGGCAAAAATTTTTGCTGCAGTCGTGGCTGAAAAAAAAATGGGGGAAGAGATGGGTAACCCCTACGGCAGAGGATCACTAGTATTGACAGTACAGATTGTATCTGAGGCAGTAGATGGTGTACCATCACATGATCTATCTATATTTGTAAAATATACTCCCCTTCTATGTGTTTTTTAAATTTGGTCTCTGACCGCAATAAAAAGCTTACTTACTTACTTACTTCCTCTTAAGGACATTGGCTAAAGAGCTAACCAATCAGGACACAGTATGATGCAATACAGTCTTAAAGCTATATTGAGGTTTTATATATTGCCAACCCAACAAGTAAATGATCATTTCCTAACAACGGTATTGATGATATTCGCTATAGAGTCAAGGACATCTTGCCCTGCACCTGGAGGGCTGGAACTGAGAGGCGTCTCCAGCTGGGATGGTGCTTGGATTGGACCACGTGATGGACATGTGGGTGCTGGACAGGGACTTGGGACTTTCCTTTGGGTGGGGAAAACCTGGAAGCTTTCAGATTCGGGTTTTCACAGATGTGCCAATATGACATCTCTAATAAAAGGGAACTTTGAGGAAACTCAAGCCTAGTGTTTTCTTTCATTGGGGGTGTTACTTGGAACCCTGACTATGCATTAAAAGCTTATAGCCCTAGCACAGCCTTCAGTGGACAATTACACCATGTCCTTAATTTTTTTTTTTTTTTAATATTTCTGATTATTGTTCTGCCATTTCTCAAATGTCAAACGCAGTTGAATAAATTCCATCCTGCTCTAATTAGAGTTTGAGCTAGTTAGACGGAAACATTCTCAGCTATTAAGGTGGGAAACCTCATGGGCCAGATTATTCTCCTGCAGGATCGTATTTCCACCCCTTGCCTTTTGCTGGGAGGAGAACAAAATCAGTGATTTGCTGTAATAATAATAATAGCTTCCGTAATTGTAATAGTAGTATTTCACAGTCACAGTCATCTACACAATTAATGTCGTTCATCACTAGCCTTATTAATTACCAGCAGAGATGGCCGCAAGGCAAAATACTTTCAATCTCATTTGCAATTTGGATGTGTTTGAGAACCAGCACAAGGAGGGGAAAAAAAATAGAGGATAGTCATCTAGCAACATAAATCTAATATTGGATGATCTTGACATAAGCAGAAAATATCTGGGGGGAAAAAAAACCGAAGAGAAGATGGGTTGTTTTTATCAGTTCAGGTGAGTGTTTATATACCTTCCTGGAATATATATATTTATATATATATTTGCTCTTTTGAATAACAGAATAACAGAGTTGGAAGGGGCCTTGGACGTCTTCTAGTCCAGCCCCCTGCTCAAACAGGATACCCTATACCACTTCAGACAAGTGGTTGTCCAATCATCATCATCTTTCATCTTTTAACAACCCCATAATCACTTGCTGGGTGGAGTCTGGGCAACTGAATGGAGCTAGCAGAGTGTTTACTGGCCGGATGCCTTTCCTGTTGCCAATGCACAGTTTTGTTCAGCAGATATATTCCCAGAGAGAGAAATCTCTGCCTCTACCTAGGATCGAACTCACAGCATCCTGATTGTGAGGTGAGAGCTCCACCTCTAGGCCACTGCACCACTCCAAATGGCTGGCCAATCTCTTTTTAAAAACCTCCAGCTGGCAAGACGTTTGACTGGTTAATTAGGGAAATTTCTAGAGAAATTTAGGGGAAATGGTTAGGGAAATTTATTCCTATTTCTTGGTTCTCTCCTTGCTTCTTTCCTTGTTTAGTTTCTGTCCATTGCTTCTTCTTCTTTCTTTCTTTCTCTCCCTCTTTTTATTTTCCAAATTACTTAAACATCAAGTATACAATACCAAAAGAATAAACTTCGAATGGATACAGAACATGATCTAAGAGCAACGTAACCAAAATGTTGATGTCCTGATTTAACAAAAATCATAAAAAGCTATGTTGGGACTCAGGTGTCAACTTGCAAAGCTTTCAAGTTGCCATGAGCAGGAGGGAGGGAGAATTGAAGTGAATTCCATGCATTCTTTCTGACCGCAATCAGAAGGAGGGTGTTAGGTTTCACAGCCAGCCAAAGTGGTTAATTGGAGAATGTGATTTATGACATGGCCAGAGAGGAGGGGAGAGACAGGGTCACAGGGGAACGTAAATCTACGTAGGATCAGTCCTAACTGCATCCCAGTATTGCCGGAATGTTGCTCCTAATAAATGACTATATTTCCTTTGAAGTTTGGATCATGGCTCATGAATTAATTAGGGCATCTTTCGGAAACGTGACATCAGGAGCTCAAACTCACTAAGACCAGGTGTGTCCAACCTGTGGGCCACAGGGCGTGTATGGTCCTGGTATCTATTAATGCAGCCCCACAAGATTGCAAACTTTTAACATCATTATGTGATTTTTAGTGATAGTTACATTACTGTATACATATATTTACAGGTGTCCCAAGAGAATTCCGTATTTATTCAATGCGGTCCAGGAAGTAGTACTATTTATTTATTTATTTATTTGTTTGTTTAAATTTCTATACCGCCCTTCTCCAATGTAGGACTCAGGGCGGTGAACAGCCAAAGTAAAAACAAGACATACATACAAAACATACAAAATCTAAAATCTGTTTAAAATAATTAAATAATTTTGGCTGTAATTAAAACATTCCAATTTAAAATCCGTTTAAAATTTGACTCAAGCCAGCCCAGCTAGTTGAAATAAATGGGTTTTTAGGGCCCGACGAAAAATCCGGAGGTCTGTTATTGTACGTAGCTCTGGGGGGAGGTTGTTCCAGAGGGTGGGCGCCGCCACAGAGAAGGCTCTCCCCCTGGGGGTCACCAGCCGACATTGTCTGGCGGACGGCACCCTGAGGAGGCCCACTCTGTGGGAGCGTACTGGCCGGTGGGAGGCTATTGGTGGCAGAAGGCGGTCTCGTAAGTACCCCGGCCCTAAGCCATGGAGCGCTTTAAAGGTGGTCACCAACACCTTGAAGCGCACCCGGAAGACCACCGGGAGCCAGTGCAGCTCGCGCAGGAGAGGTGTCACGTGGGAGCGCCTCGTCGCCCCCAAAATCCCCCGCGCGGCCGCGTTCTGGACCAGCTGGAGCCTCCGGGTGCACCCCAGGGGGAGCCCCATGTAGAGAGCATTGCAGTAGTCCAGGCGGGAAGTGACGAGTGCCTGAGTGACTGTGCGTAGGGAGTCCCGATCTAGAAAGGGGCGCAACTGGCGTATCAGGCGGACCTGATAAAAAGCCCCCCTGGCCACGGCCGCCAAATGATCTTCTAACGACAGCCGTGCGTCCAGGAGGATGCCCAAGTTACGAGCCCTCTCCGTGGGGGCGAGTGATTCGCCCCCAATAGCCAGCGATGGCGTCAGCTGGCTATATCGGGACGCCGGAAGCCACAGCCACTCGGTCTTGGAGGGGTTGAGTTGGAGCCTGTTTCTCCCCATCCAGGCCCGCACGGCCTCCAGGCACTGGGACATCACTTTAAGGGCATCATTGGGGTGGCCTGGGGTGGAGATGTACAGCTGGGTGTCATCAGCGTACTGATGGAACTCCACCCCGAAGCCACGGATGATCTCACCCAGCGGCTTTACATAAATGTTGAACAGAAGGGGCGAGAGGACCGACCCTTGTGGCACCCCACAAGCAAGGTGCCTCGGGGTCGACCGCTGCCCCCCTGTCAACACAGATTGCGACCGGTCAGAGAGGTAGGAGGAGAACCACCGCAAAACGGTGCCTCCCACCCCCAACCCCGCCAACCGGTGCAACATGATACCATGGTCGATGGTATCAAAAGCCGCTGAGAGGTCTAACAGGACCAGGATAGAGGAGCAACCCCTATCCCGGGCCCTCCAGAGATCATCCACCAATGCGACCAATGCCGTTTCCGTGCTGTGCCCAGGCCGGAAGCCGGACTGGAGCGGGTCTAGATAGACAGCTTCATCCAGGTACCGGGGAAGCTGTTGCGCCACCACACTCTCAACAACCTTCGCAATGAAGCGAAGGTTGGAGACTGGACGATAGTTAGCCAAAACAGCCAGATCCAGAGAAGGCTTCTTGAGGAGGGGCCTCACCACCGCTTCTTTCAAAGCGGCCGGCAGGACCCCCTCACTCAAAGAAGCGTTAACAATCTTCTGGAGCCAGCCTCGTGTCACCTCCCGGGAAGCCAGTACCAACCAGGAGGGACACGGGTCCAATAAACATGTGGTCGCGTTCAGCCGTCCCAGGACCCTGTCCATGTCCTCGGGAGCCACAGGATCGAACTCCCCCCAGATAATACTCTCTACTAGCACTTAGCAATAGCAGTGAGACTTACATACCACTTGATACTGCTTGACAGCATTCTCTGAGTGGTTTATAATGTCAGCATATTGCCCCTCAACAATCTGGGGCCTCATTTTACTGACCTCAGAAGAATGGAAGGATGAGTCCACCTTGAGCCAGTCAGATTGAACTCCAGACTGTGGGCAGAGTTTGCCTGCAGTACTGCATTCTAACCACTGCACCAGCCTGGTTCAAAAGATTAGACAGAAAGATTGTTCCAGGTCAATCTAGAGGCCACAGGTTGTGCTTTCCAGATTTGAATTCTAAAGGGAAACATATTGAGGGAAAGCTGAACTGATTTTGATATAGTACCCTTGACACCTATGACCATCATTAAGTGTTGTACCTTATGATTCTTGACGAATGCATCTTCTCTTTTTATGCACACTGAGAGCCTATGCACCAAGACAAATTCCTTGTGTGTCCAATCACACTTGGCCAATAAGGAATTCTATTCTATTCTATTCTATTCTATTCTATTCTATTCTATTCTATTCTATTCTATTCTATTCTATTCTATTCTATTCTATTGACTAACAAGCTGCAGATATGATCCATTTGGGCTCCAAGAAGGAAGTGCTGAAAAAGCTTCTTGGATGAGAAGTGAAATGTCTTCAAAGAAAAACCAGAAAGTCCAGTTACCTCTTGAAAAAGCACCGTTGAGGCAACCATGACCTGGATGACTGAGAATCTCCATAGACATTATAGTGCTGAAGACACACACAGTTTTGCCACCAGCTACCTTTCTTCCCCCTAAGTACCCCTGCAGTCCTTCACTTAAGGGGAAATGTCCTACCAACCAATGGAACCTGCTAAGAATAATCTTGGTAAGACTGATCTGCAATAATTTAGTCAGCAGATTTCACTGACTTCAGAACTGTTTCAGCCGATCTGCTCTAGAAAATGAACCTTTCCTGTGCCCCTACAAAAAATAACCATGATCCTCACTTACATTGATCTATAATCATTTGCAAAGCAGTCTCCAGTTCTACAGTCTTCCTAGTAAAAGGACCTAAGCAATGTCTCCACTCAATCGAAGTAATGTCTCCACTCAATCAAATACTTGGGGATTTCAAAAAGGTAAAGGTAAAGGTTCCCCTTGGACATATGTACTAGTCATTGCCGACTCTAGGCGGTGGTGCTCACCTCCGTTTCAAAGCCGAAGAGCCAGTGCTGTCCGAAGATGTCTCCGTGGTCATGTGGCTGGCATGACTCAACACCAAAGGCGCATGAAACTCTGTTACCTTCCCACTAAAGGTGGTCCCTATTTTTCTACTTGCATTTTTTACGTGCTTTCCAACTACTAGGTTGGCAGAAGCTGGGACAAGTAACGGGAGCTCACCCCCTTACGCGGCACTAGGGATTCGAACCGCTGAACTGCCGACCTTTCGATCGACAAGCTCAGCGTCTTAGCCACTGAGCTACCACGTCCTGCAACCTAGTTTAAGAGCGCACAAAGATGCATTTTCAAATCTTTATGAGGTTTGCGAAATGCGTGCAGTTAGATGAGGCAAAATGCACAACAGGAGATTTCTACGCAGAAACTTGGGCAGACGGTTAATAATGTAGAAGAAATATTGAAGAGACGTACAGATAATCCTTGATTTACGACAGTTTGTTTAGTGACCATTCAAAGTTACAACGGCACTGGGGAAAAAGCTGGGACAAGTTATGGGAGCTCATCCCCTTACGCGGCACTAGGGATTCGAACCGCTGAACTGCCGACCTTTCGATCGACAAGCTCAGCGTCCTAGCCACTGAGCCACTGCATCCCTCTCATAGACATGCCTAAATGTAATTCTTGGGCCAGTATGGAAGAGATATACCACTGACATTCTCCAGCTTGGGTTTTTTTTCCCCAATTTCCCACTCCAGCTGACAATGCTGGGTTTTTCTGATAGCCTCCAATTAAGAAGGTTTAACACTACTTAACCCACCTAACTGGATGATCATATCCAAAATGGATTGCTTGAGTGCATCCTAGTAAAGAGACGTTGAAAAATCACAGGACACCACAATGACTAATGAGCTTTCATAGGGAACCATATGAGCTTTCACAGACAAGCATCAGTCTATCCCCAAGAGACCCAAAAGATAATGAATATAACTTTTTTAAAAGTCAATCAGAGGAAAAAAAACTTATTCTAACCCTTAGTATTGCTGCAAACAAAGGCCACGGTGATAATTATGTTTACTTTGGGATTCAATCCAAAATTGACTTGTTTTGTGTCAACTTGTGTAGGATTAAGCTTCATGGCTCATTCAGAGGATTAAACACTGTGTTAGTTGTAGCATTGAGCAGAAATTTGCTGCACTGTATTCAGGAATCCCAGTATGAAGCACTTAATACATTGCTAACGCTCCAAACACATGGAGCTCTTTATTTGCTCTCTGTTTACTAGAAGAATCTGCACTTCTATAACTGTCTGGTTTGGTTCTACAACCCAATAAGACAAACACAGACTTCAATGGATAATTAGAACGGCAGAAAAAGCCAATTGCTACCAACCTGCCTTCCATTGAGGACCTGTATACTGCACGAGTCAAAAAGAGGGCTGTGAAAATATTTACAGACCCCTCACATCCTGGACATAAACTGTTTCAACTCCTACCCTCAAAACGACGCTATAGAGCACTGCACACCAGAACAACTGGACATAAGGACAGTTTTTCCCGAATGCCATCACTCTGCTATAATTCCCTCAATGCCATCAAACTATTCACTAAGTCTGCATTACTATTATTATTAGTCTTCTCATCGTTCCTATCACCCATCTCTTCCCACTTATGACTGTATGACTGTAACTTGTTGCTGTATCCTTACAATTTCTTTTTTTTCCAATTTTTATTTATACGTACAAACTAAACAGAACAATGAAACGTACAAAACATAAAAACATATAAACACCCATTTCAATACATGTCCAGTTTGTCGCAACTGTAATATACATTTCTCTTTGTATTTTGACTCTTCCTTATCTGGTCCTTCCCTTTTGTCTATCTACTATAGATCTTTGTTGACCTATGTCTGTTCTTTGTTTCCATCATACTATATTTGGTCATTTTGTTTACTTCCTATTGCTTCATCTCTTTCCTATCTTTCAACCAACTATACCACTTTTCCCATACTAAGTAAAAGTCATGTTCTTCCCTATTTTGTAATTCCTTTGTGAGTCTATCTAATTCCGCACATTCCATACTTTTATTGATTACTTTATCTGGTGTTGGTATATCACTACTCTTCCAGTGTTGCGCGTATAGTATTTGTGCTGCTGTTATCATATGTATAATTAAATAGGTTGTTTCTTTTTCGTAGTGTTCATTTACTAGTAGGAAGCTTTCTGGTCTTAGTTCTATCTTTTGGTATGTTATTTCCTCTATTTGTATTTTGATCCTTTGCCAATATTGTTTCGCCATTGTTTATCCTTACAATTTCTATTGATTGTTTCCTAGTATGATTCAATTGCTTATTTGTACCTTATGACTATCATTAAGTGTTGTACCTTTTGATTCTTGACGAATGTATCTTGTCTTTTTATGTACACTGAGAGCATATGCACCAAAGACAAATTCCTTGTGTGTCCAATCACACTTGGCCAATGAAGAATTCTAATCTAATCTAAGAAAGTACATAAAATCTGCACGTAAAATACAGTTTGTTTAGAGATTACTTGGAAGGGAGAGGCACAGGGGTGAAATCCAGCAGGTTCTGACAGGTTCTGGAGAACCGATGGCGGAGATTTTGAGCAGTTCGGAGAACCAGCAAATACCACCTTTGGCTGGCCCCAGAGTGGGATGGAAATGGAGATTTTGCAATATCTTTCTCCCAGGAGTGGGAAAGGAATGGAGATTTTGCAGTATCCTTCCCCTGCACGCTCACCAAGCCACACCACGGCCACCAAGCTCACAGAACCAATAGTAAAAAAAAAATTGGATTTCACCACTGTGTTTGTACCTTATGATTCTTGACAAATGTATCTTGTCTTTTTATGTACAATGAGAGCATATGCACCAAAGACAAATTCCTTGTGTGTCCAATCACAACTTGGCCAATGAAGAATTCTAATCTAATCTAAGAAAGCACATAAAATCTGCATGTAAAATACAGTTCGTTTAGAGATTACTTGGAAGGGAGAGGCAGTAAGAGTTGAGTTTGTCATGGTTTATCCTCTCCAGGGCTTGCAAGGCTGAGAAATTCCATTTCCTGATGTAGCTAAGAGAAGGGGGAAATGCTCTCATTATTCAAACCCCAACCAGTGTAAATGTTGCCTCTAACAAGATTTTGGGGCAGGAACAAAAAAAATATCCCAAATCACAACAGTGATTTAAAATGCAAACATGCATTAGACTTGTGGGTGATCCGAAAACAGTAGCTGTTTTTTAGCTTTAGGCTCTGCCCCAAGGCAGCCCCACTCTTCTTTGGGAAAGCTCTGGGTGAAAAATTAAATTCACGATTAAATTCATTTATTGGCTGCTGTTGCTCGGATGTCATTTTAATTTGATGAAAGAAAGCATTATGGCGGTTGCCAATTTGAGCTGGACATAGCTTCTTAAATGAAATCCCCAAATGAGTGGCATGGTCCCCCATATGAAAGAGAGCAAAGGCAAATGAGGAGAGATTCATCTTGATCCATTTCTCTGTGACTATCTGGAAAATTATCAAGGGAAGTGTCTGGGGTTTACAGCAGTTGTGGTATTCATTTTTTTTTTACTACCAGTTCTGTGGCCATGGCTTGGTGTGGCCTGGTAGATGTGGCGTGGCCTGGTAGGTGTGGCAAGGGAAGGATACTGTAAAATCCCCATTTCCACCCCACTCCAGGGGAAGGATACTGTAAAATCCCCATTTCTACCCCACTCCAGGGGAAGGATACTGTAAAATCCCCATTTCCACCCCACTCCAGGGGAAGGATACTGTAAAATCCCCATTTCTACCCCACTCCAGGGGAAGGATACTGTAAAATCCTCATTTCCACCCCACTCCAGGGGAAGGATACTGTAAAATCCCCATTTCTACCCCACTCCAGGGGAAGGATACTGTAAAATCCCCATTTCCACCCCACTCCAGGGGAAGGATACTGTAAAATCTCCATTTCCACCCCACTCCAGGGGAAGGATACTGTAAAATCCCCATTCCCTCCCCACCCCTTGGTGGCACAGCGGACTAAAGTGCTGTTAAGTAGCACTTAGCTGCCAGCTGCCTGCAATTACTGCGAGTTCAAATCTCACCAGGCTCAAGGTTGACTCAGCCTTCCATCCTTCCGAGGTAGGTAAAATGAGGACCCGGATTGTGGGGGCAATAAGCTGACTTTGTATAAAAAGAACACCATTTAGGGGGACCTGAAAGCTCTACTAAGCAGGTATATACAAAAGTATGAAGGCTATTGCTTAACACATTGTAAGCCACCCTGAGTCTCCGGAGAAGGGCAGCATATAAATCGAACCAATACAATACAATACAATACTCCACTAACCTGCTTTCCAGATCCGTTCTCCTGTGCAGAGCAACAAAAGAAGACCCAGCTGATCAGATGGGACTCTGATCAGCTGGGACTCAGGAGGCAGTGAATAGATGGGGGCAGGGCCAACCAGAGGTGGTATTTGCCGGTTCTCTGAACTACTCAAAATTTCCACTACCGGTTCTCCAGAACCTGTCAGAACTGGCTTCCATACAGCCATACCATACAGCTTCACCACAGACACCGCTGGAGTTAGCTAGCTTGAGAATATGTTAGCGGATGTACCTTGGCTGCAAATATTAAATTCCACTAAGTTTGTAGAGGTTCTCGGTCATCCAAGGCCACGATTGTCCCAAAGCTGCCTTTTCAGGAGGCAACTAGACTTCCTTGTTTTTTTCATTGAAGACGTTTCGCTTCTCATCCAAGAAGCTTCTTCAGCTCTGACAGGATGGTGGGGAATAGAAGGATTTATATTCCAGTTGCCTCCTGAAAAAGCACCTTTGGGACAACCATGACCTGAATGACTGAGAATCTCTACAGACTTTTAGCTATACAATTTGGGATGAACACCCTTGGAATGGTATGGGAGTAGGAATAAATTTCCAGAGGAAAAATTGCAGACTACAGGAACCAGGAGCACCACTCAGGTGACCCTGAGGACACAGATAAGCCTCCAAGGGCTTCAAGGACCCTCTAAAAGGATGCAAACGACCAGCTGTCTGCAAGGATTATAAATCCTTACATTCCCCACCATCCTGTCATAGCTAAAGAAGCTTCTTGAATGAGAAGTGAAATGTCTTCAAAAGAAAAAACAATCAAGAAAGTCCAGTTATCTCCTGAAAAAGCATCTTTGGGACTTCCACTAAGTTGTTAGCAAGTTAACAGGTTAATTAAGCAGGGATATGTGCAACTTTAAGGATGAGGTATAGGGGCAGGGCTGGTATAGTGTTTGTCTCATGGAAGATGTCTTATGAAGTTGCAGGAATTGGGCGTGTCTATTTTAATGAAAAGAAGGACTAGGGGTGACATGATAGCAGTGTTCCAATATCTCAGGGGCTGCCCCAAAGAAGAGGGGTCAAGCTATTCTCCAAAGCACCTGAGGCCAGGACAGGAAGCAATGGATGGAAACTAATCAAGGAGAGAAGCAACCAAAAATTAAGGAGAAATTTCTTGAGAACAAATAATCAGATTGTTCCTAATTCTTCCTTAGAGCCTATTATCAGTGGAACAGCTTGTTCTCCAGAAGTTGTGGGTGCTCCATCATTGGAGGTTTCTAAGGAGAATTTGGACAACCATTTGTCTGAAATGGTATAAGTGTCAGGTTTCGATATCGTCTCAAATAAAATAAATTGCATTTCCAAACAGGTAGTCTTTGAAGAAATCTTTCATTTTATTAAGCACGACAATCTGTCCCCGATCATGGCATAGCTAACACTGACTTCCTGACCCCAAACCCTCCCTTTCCATTCCCCAAATCTCTGCATCTCATTGGCCTTCTTCCAAATCACTCTCCCCATATCTACTACTTAAGCTCCCAGGAATATCCCCCCTTCCTCTCATCTCCTAGGAGATATTATCTTCAAGGAAAATAAGTAGGTGAAATGTCAAGCGTCCTCTTGCCAGCTGCCCCCTCTTCTCCTTCTTATGTCAGCACTAGAGTAAATGCAGGTTGAAGTGCTGACAATAAGATTTCCTGCTTGAGCAGGGGGTTGGACTAGAAGACCTCCAAGGTCCCTTTAATTTCTGTTATTCTGTCTTAGACTAGGTGCAAAGTGGAGGGAACTTGAGTAATCAAATGGCACCAGATTTCCTACAGCTGAATACAACACTGGGAAAATGTTGTAGACATGATCCAAAGCTACTGCTACACACGAAGTAAGTAAACAACAGTACTGTGCCAAACAAACAAAACTAGACAGCCATCACATCCTGGGTATGTTTGAAGTGTATTGATACTGTCCTACTGAACGTTGATCAACTCTAACCCTTTTTAGATATTTTAGACTGACCGTATTTTTCCTTTAATGGATTTTTTTCTGACCAAGATCAAATAATAAGTCTTTAAAGATTTATTTACAGACAAGAGATGAGATATGGGAAGAAGAAGACTTTCATTTTATTTTCAGAGAAAGTGATAATTCACTATGTTGAAAGTAAAGGAATATAAAGTGGGCTTATTTGACTAAGGTTAAAATAGATCTGTTATTTCTGCTATATTCTTGATGGACGTTTGCTGATTAGGAATGAATGAAGAGGCTTTAAGAACTGTTTATAGATAAGAGATGAGTTAGAGAGGAAGAGAACTGTGGTTGTAGTATCAGAGAAGTGATAAGTTACTGAAATTGTATAAATGTCTTGCATTTTTCCATCTTCCCGTTTTATTTTACTTTTGCTTCCAACACCATTACCAGACATTTCTAGATGCATATTACGAAGGGGAAACTAAGACAAAAAGAACACACATCATCTGAAAGTTGAGCAGGTAGCTTACACAGAGCAAAGTACATACTCCAACTCTCCCACCTCTTACTACCAAACCTTCTGATAGCTCTTGCAATAAAATTCCGATTCATAATTTATAGATAAAACTTCTCCTAGCGCTCTTTTTTTTCTTTTCATTTTCTCAGGAAACTTCAGCACTCAGGCCTTAGTCAGCACATCAGAGAAGGAGGTACAGATGTTTCAAAGGCCCCAGATACAAAACTGGGCAGCAAGGAATAAGCTAACTAAGCAGGTTTAAAAAAAAGAGAGAGAGAGAGAGAGAGAGATTTCTGGCACACACTGTGCAAGCTAACTCTGTAATGCTTTAAAGCAAGCTTTGTCAATCTCCCAGGTATATCTTTAATTTAAAATTAACAAGGCAGCTCTCGCACCCTTAATAAATAACTATTGATTACTTCCCCCTCCCGTTTTCTGCTGCCGTCTTCTACTTTTTGAAGCACCTGGATTGAGACTTCTTATGGTACCTATGGATAGCAACCTGCGTCAAGATGTACTACAGCAATTAAAGTCTTATTAAGTCTCTAGATCCAGGCATGGCTTCAGCGGGACACTTCGTTTCTTAATTAAGTAAGGCTTATGTAAGGGTTTTAACGAGTTTAGTTCTATATATATATAAAGTGCAATGTTAACTTTCTTAGGAGAATCGGTTGCCAAAGTTGCTGGACTAGAATAACTCTAAAAAGTAAACCAATGTGATTTATTTATTTTTTTTAGATCTCAAAATCAACGCAAGGGAAGGTCGGTTTTTGATCTGCAGTCTTTCAAGCTGTGGCACCTTGAGCCATGCCTTCATCTTGGAGTCCTAGTGGACAACCATTTAGATAGGAGCCAGCCGTGTGCAGCAGCTGCCAAAAAAGCCAACACAGTTCTAGGCTGCATAAACAGAGGAATAGAATCAAGATCAGGTGAAGTGTTAATACCACTTTGTAATGCCTTGGTAAGGCCACACTTGGAATACTGCATTCAGTTTTGGTCGCTACGATGTAAAAAAAGATGTGGAGACTCTAGAAAGAGTGCAGAGAAGAGCAAGAAAGATGATTAGGGGACTGGAGGCTAAAACATATGAAGAACGGTTGCAGGAAATGGGTATGTCTAGTTCAAGGATCTGCAACCTTAAACACTCAAAGAAAAAGAACACTGGAGGAGCATTGCTATAGCTCAAAAATAAATGGTAAAGGTTCCCCTTGCACATATGTGCTAGTCGTTCCCGACTCTAGGGGGCGGTGCTCATCTCCATTTCAAAGCCGAAGAGCCAGCGCTGTCTGAAGACGACTCCGTGGTCATGTGGCCAACATGACTAAACGCCAAAGGCACATGGAACATTGTTACCTTCCCACCAAAGGTGGTCCCTATTTTTCTACTTGCATTTTTTATGTGCTTTCAAACTCCTAGGTTGGCAGAAGCTGGGACAAGTAACGGGAGCTCACCCCTTTTCGCAACACTAGGGATTTGAACCACTGAACTTAGCTCAAAGATAGACCTCATGATTTATACCTAGAAGTCCTTAACATTAATTATATTTAATTAGAAATATTTGTGGAATTGGGCACATATTATCATATGTGGTGGACATATGTAAAGGCAAAAAAAATAAATAAATACTGATGAAAATACATACATGGTTAGAAAAAATGTTAAAGTAATACGTAAACTATAAGCCAGAAATATTTCTGCTAGGCATAGTACCAGAAAAATATGATAAAGGGAATATATATATATTTAATATTACATATCTTGACAGCAGCAAGAATTGTATATGCACAACACTGGAAAAATGAGGAACCACCTCATAGAAGAAGATATAATTAAAAAAAAGTATTAGATTGTGCAGAAATGGATAGTCGGCATTAAAGATAAAAGATAAAGAAGATACAGAATATTTTCAAACATTGGACATATTTTATCAATGGTTAGACAATAGAAGTAGAAATAAGAAATTGCAAAAATACTATTACCAGTATGTATGTCTTATGTTTAATATATTATTATATTAGATACTATATTATATTATACTATACTATATTATATATTATACTATATATTAGATAATATATTATTATATTATATTGAGCCTTGATAGTACAGTGGTTTAATGCACCCTGTTATTAACACAGCTGCCTGCAATTTCTGCTGGTTCGAATCTCTCCAAGGCTCAAGGTTGACTCAGCCTTCCATCCTTTCTAAGGTAGGTGAAATGAGGACCCAGTTTGTGGGGGCAATAAGCTGACTTTGTATAAATATACAAAAGGATGAAGGCTATTGCTTAACGCATTGTAAGCCGCCCTGAGTCTCCGGAGAAGGGCGGCATATAAATCAAATTAAAAATAATAATAATAATAATAATAAAAAAGATACTATTATGTAAGCAAATTGACCCAGACAATACACTGTTTGTAAAGCACTTATATATGTTAAGGAAAAATAAATAAACTAAAAAAAGAGAGAAAAAAAACATTTGAGGGATGCCAAGCAGGTTAAAGGAGCTTCATTTTTCTTTTTACAACCCTGTAATCCCTTAATTCGGGGTCAAGTTTGGGTGATTGAATGGTGCTGAGAATTTACTGGCCAGATGCCCTTCCCGATACCTATGCAGAGTTCACAGCAGATATTTTCTCTTTGTGCCCTGATAGAGAAACATCCGATGCTGCCTAGGATTGAACTCTCAACCTTCCCAGCGGGAGGCAAGAGTCTTCACCTCTAGGCCACCGTGCCAGTCCAAAAAGGAGCTTCATATATTCATCTGTAATTCCTCAGAAGGCAGTATACTTCCATACTATCCTATATCTAGTGCTCTAGTATTTCTCCAATGCAAGGTTGAGTTGTTTGAAGCCACTGAAAACACACCTTGGTACAACCAAATCTGATCCGCAGCATTTCAAACCAATGCTACTCCTCAAGTCAATAGTTTGGCTGTCTAAAAATACACTTGTTTCCTTAAGATGAGATGGAGTGGAGTGGAGTGGAGTGGAGTGGAGTGGAGTGGAGTGGAGTGGAATGGAATGGAATGGAATGGAATGGAATGGAATAGAATAGAATAGAATAGAATAGAATAGAATAGAATAGAATAGAATAGAATAGAATAGAATCTGGAAGGGAGCTTGGAGGTCCAGCCCCCTGCTCAAGGAGGAAAACCTATAATATTTCAGATAAATGACTGTCTAGAGTCTCTTCTTAAAAACATCTAGCGATGGAGAGCCCACGATGGAGGCAAGCTATTCCATTGGTTAATTGTCCGCACTGTTAGAAAGTTTCTCCTTAATTCCAGGTTGTTTCTCTCTTTGATTAGTTTCCATCCATTGTTTCCTGTCTTGAATTCTGGTGCTTTGGAGAATAATTTGACCCCCTCTTCTTTGTGGCAGCCCCTCAAATACTGGAATATTGCTATCATGTCACCCCTGATTCTTCTTTTCTCTAGACTAGCCAAACCCAAATCCTGCAGCTGTTCTTCGTACGTTTCAATCTCCAGGCCTTTGATCCTCTCAGCTTCCCTTCTCTGAACTTTTTCCAAGTCTTTTTTGTCGTATGGTGACCAAAATATTGGTTGCAGATCATTATGTCTGCATACGAATGGCTTGCCCTTCCAATGCCATTCTCTTAATAGCAATGGAACAGGGGTAAAAGTTGAAAGCCATCCATGAAAAAGATAATAATCTGAGCCCTGAAAACTCACCAGGAAAAACGAGGCAGAAATATTTGGAAGGAATGAGATAGGTGGCTTCAACGCAGACCAGAAGTGGTATTCAGCAAGTTCTGACCAGTTCTGGAGAACTGGTAGCGGAAATTTTGAGTAGTTCGGAGAACCAGTAAATACCACTTCTGACTGGCCCCGCTCCCATCTGTTCTCTGCTTCCCGAGTCCCAGCTGATTGGGAAGAAATGGGGATTTTGCAGTATCCTTCCCCTGGAGTGGGGAGCAGGGGTGAAATGCTACCAGTTCGGACCGGTTCAGACGAACCGGTAGCAATGGCGATGGGTGGTTCGGAGAACTGGTAGCGATGGCAGTGCGAGGCTCTGTTTTTTATCCTTTGTGCATGTGCAGAAGGGTTTGAGCACGCACAGAGGGTCAGCGCGCACACGTGATGTATGGCGGGGAAGGAATGGAGATTTTACAGTAACCTTCCCCTGCCACGCCCAGCAAGCCACGCCCACAGAACCAGTATAAAAAAAAATTTGAATCCCACCACTGATGTGGACGTCACGACCTTCTGGTCCACGAAGCCAAATTCTATCTTTGGCATCTGTATGCCAGTCACTTTCTTTGTTCAGTCAGGGGCACCAATTTCAACCAACTCCAGTGGCCTCTGACGCACTTTTGCCAGCTGCTGGTTCATCTCCAACTTCCTTCATTGGAAGAAAGGGCAGATGCTGACACTGAGTCACGCAGGCCGGAGCTTAAGCCGAGTTTTTCATCTGTTGCTTTATTAAAAGTAAACAGAGAGAGCGCGGAAATCCTTTTTTTAGACATTCTCTGCACCTGGCAATCACCAATTCGCATTGGCAGAACGTGGGCAGATTAAAACGACCCTGATTGCTTTCTGTTCTTCTTTTCTGATCCGCCCTGCAGCTTGTGACTTTTTCTTCCTCTTTTTTTTTTTACACTCCTCAATCAGCTAGGAGAGCGATGGTGACATTAGGCATTTAGTGAAGGGAAGTTTGATGAGTTTATAAATTATCAGTCTTTAGAAAGCGAGCAGTCAGCTATTGCTCATGATTTATCAAAGCGTACATGCTCGGCTTTTTCAATGAGAATTCCCGAAAGGTTCTCCAGCAACTTTCCAGTTCTGGCCCGGTCTTGATCCTCCAGAGATCTAGGAATTACACGCTGGGAGTCAGCAGCGCTCATCCTCTAATGACTGGCTTCTGCATTTATTTAAATAATTAAAACTCATTTTAAAGCTTTTAAATAATTAAAAGGGCCACTGTTCAAAACAATCTGTTAATCCCAGCGTAAGCTTTTGGACTAAATATAGAGCAGAGCGACCACTGCTGGAAAGGTTTTGAAGAAGATCCAATTTGGGGATGCAAGGGGTGCACCATAGGGTAAAATTGGGGGGAAAGGGGGAAGTGTCACTTCTTTCTGCTTTAGCATTACTAAAAATAGTCCACGGTTCGGTATTTAAGAGGCCCCCTTCCAAAGCTGAGGTCCGTATCTGAGATTCTCAGTGAAGAAGGACTAAGTTGCATGGCATAATGAGATGGTATTGATGCATTCAATGTTTGGATGGAGGCCTCCTTCAATAATAATAATCATCTTCTCCTTCTTTTTCTCCTTCTTCTCCTCTTCCTTTCCTCCTCTTCCTCAGATTAGATTAGATTACATTAACAGAATTGGAAGGGATCTTGTAGGGCATCTAATCCAACCCCACACCCTAGCAGGAGACCCTACACCATTTCTGACAGATGGCAGTCCAGTCTCTTCTTGAAAACTTCCAGTGATGAAGCTCCCACAACTTCTGAAGGCAACTTCTGTTCCATCGGTTGATTGTGCTCCCTGTCAGAAAATTTCTCCTTATTTCCAAGTTGAATCTCTCCTTGTTCAGTTTCCATCTATTATTCCTTGTCTGGCCTTCAGGTGCTTTGGGAAATAGCTTGACCCCCTCCTCTCCGTGAAAGCCCCTCAAATACTGGAAGACTGCTATCATGTCTCCCCTGGCCCGTCTCTTCAGTCTAGACTAGCCACTAGTCATCTTGGTTGCTCTTCTCTGCACTTTTTCTAGAGTCTCAACATCTTTTTTTATATAGTTTGGTGACCAAAATTGGATGAAGGATTCTAGGTGTGGTCTTA